>NW_006408574.1:8897740-8937668 GCF_000296735.1 Chrysochloris asiatica
GTGAAATTAGTCAGTCACAAAAGGAGAAATACTGCATAGGACCACTACTGTAAAAGACTAAGGGAAAGAACCCATACTAAAGGTGGGGGAGGGGGGATCTTTGCTGGTTCCTGGGAAGTGGGGGGTGGGGTGAGGGAAGGGAGGGGAAGGTGGAGCACAGGTTAGGGAATAGACACAGGATAGTTTCGGTGCTAGGGAGGGGGGGCAATACACAAGAAGAGGGAGGGGAATGGAAGAACAAGGCATATGGGAAAACAATTAGGCAGGTTTGCATTGGCTAAGTGGGACAGGTAAAAATGATGTATGCACAACCTTGGAACAACAGAGCTCTGGGATACAGGGATTGAGACATGACTGGAATGGGCAAAAGGGGGTTAATAAAGTTAAAATGCTTGGCTGCCTTTTGGCTCTTGGTTTCCCTGGCATACCATTATAAAATAGAAACTTGATGGGGAGAGAAAATAATGGCCAGAAATGTCACCATAGAAAGCTTGTAAGCCTGTCTTCTGTCTATAACTAACTGGAATAGCTAAAATGGGGTTACAACATGCCCAGTGAGGGAAGCTTCTTGTGGAGTCTCTGCATTACATAAGACCACAGGTGGAATCCTGAACCTCACCCAGAATCTTCTGAGGTGGGAAATTTCCACTCAAAAGGACAAGCAGACCAGCCTGGAACAACTAGTAGAACAGAAGATACTTCTTGAAAGAAAGACCAACAGAAAAAAAAAAAAAAAAAAACAGTAACTGCAGTCTGACTGATTACTAAAAAAGCAAGCAAGTTGCTCACCCAGGAGACATCAAGGCAAGTGGTCGGGTCCCCTCAGGGCAAACCCCCTTCCAAGACTAAGACTCAATGGGAATACACGAGCAGACATGTGCTCTGACTGGTGACCACCACGTTCGTCACCTATAAGGGGAAGTGAGGAAAAAACAGCAATGAAGCTGCAAGCTAAGCCCTACAATGTTCAATAGACTCCTGTGAACCCAGGTGGAGACCTGGTTGGCCAGCAGTGTGGCAACACCTGGGGACTCTTGGGCCCAGAGTCAGTGACATAGCCACAGAGGAATAGAGTGGAGAGTGAAGCATCCAGCTGATAAGAAGGGAGGGTATATACACAAGAACACCCCCTCCATACACAGAGTGGACAGGGATGGGCAACTTGGACACTGGCTACCCAAAATGGGGGGGGGGGGTGGTCGGGGGAAACGCTACAAAAGCAAGAAGTGACTGGCTTACAAGCTTTCAAGAGGGAGCCTAGATCCAGAGGGCGCAGAAGAATGTAGAATCCCCACTAAGTAGTATCCAATCTGTCTGGGTGGGGCTAATGAAAGGAGATGGGGATAGGTCTCTTGTGGTACAATGCTGAATAATTGTTATCAGGACTGACTGTGAGGGTTGGAAATGTAAAGGTAGATATTTTGTAGTAAAAGGAAGGGTCTGATTGACTTTGCAGTCCATGAGCGGAAGTCCCTGGAACCATAAAGGGGAAGAGAGGAGAGTGAGACCCTACCCAGAGAAGCAGTGAAGCCAGAGAGGAAGTCAGAGAAGATGATGTGGAGAGATGGAGTGGCTGGAAACTCTACACCCAGAGAGGGAGAGGGGCTGTGTGCTGATGACCAGAGGGCAGACTTGCAGGGTATACCCTTTGTTTAGTTGATGATGCAAGGAGGGGATTGTAACCATGGCAGTGAAACAATATACGATAGGATGAATGTACCATGTAAACTCACATAATTCACAATAAAACATTTTAAAAAAGAAGAAAAAGACTTAGTTTCTAGCCCAGCTCTAGTACTGGAGGCTCTGCACCAAAACACTAGACTTTTTTCAATCTCCAGTTTCTCATCAAAAAGTTGTTGTTGTTAAGTGCTGTCATGTCAATTCCAATTCATGGCGACTCTGTATAGGGTATCCAAGGAGCGGCTAGTGGGTTTGAACCATTGACCTTGTGGTTAGCAGTCTAGCTCACCTTTCAGCGTCACATCAGGACTTGGTATAAGTAAGTTAGCAGTGCCAACAGATGCATTGGCAAGCTCCAAAATGCTGTCAGTCTGAAATGAACAACTGAGCCTGAAATACACTTGGCAAAATTATAAAAATAAATCCATTTGCACTGTCATCATTATTCCTTTATTTCATTACAGCGACAACAGCAGCTGTACGTCTCCTCGACCCACGCGCACCTCCATGTTTCATCATTGTATCCGTTACAAAATCTGACTCACCCTTTTGCGTTGTTGCTTTTTTAATGTGTTTTGTATGTCAGACTGCAATGTATTTCATTTGGATTACAGATTACAAACTAAAAATGTGTTAAACAGCTACTTTTCAGGACAGTTCAAACACTATTCCGTGAAGTTTCCCACTCTGCCCTGCATTCTGGGCAATATGCTTACACGTGAACAAGAATCAGCACAATTGTTATGGGAAAGGTTAGCTGATAATAGTCTAGGTTTTGGAGGCCACCAAGTCTATGGGGCTGTTGTTGTTGTTGTTGTTGTTAAGTGCCATCGAATCGGTTCCGACCCATAGCGACCCTGTACAGGGTTTCCGAGGTTATAAATCTTTACGGGAGTAGAAAGCCTCATCTTTCTCCCGCGGAACAGCTGGTAGTTTCGAACCGCTGACCTTAAGGTTCACAGCCTGATTCGTAACCACTACACTACCAGAGCTCCTTATGTTGTTGTTGTTATGTGCCGTTAAATCGATTCCAACCCATAGCGACCCTGTATAGGGTTTCTGAGGAGCAGCTGATACATTAGAACTATTCAATGAAAGGACAGTCTTGGTCTGCATAGACAATCCAGAGGACGTGAGTGACAAAGTCACCTAAGTTTTCCTCTGTTCCATCCACAACGCGTACCTTTCAGGTCCTTACACGTTCAATGTTCCTTATACTTCTACGCCTTTATTTTAGTACCTTTTTTGGTGAAAATACACACAGCAAGAGATGCATCATTTTAACAAATTCCACAGGGACAAGTCATTGACAACAGTTCTATTTGTCACGCTGTACGACTCTTCTCATTGTCCTGTTCTAAATGATCCTACTGCCATTCATGCACAAAAAGTCACAGTTCCTCCCCTCCTCTTACCCCCCTCCCCCCAGCAACCACACACACACAAACTTTAGGGCTAACATTTTGAGACGCTGGTGTCCACTTGACCCTACAAAAATAAATCTGTAAGAGAACATAATGCTCCGGGCAGACCTACTTTAGCCGTTACACTGTTGTTTGGTTCAAAGCAGACTTCCAAGAAAAGTTGTCATTTGAAGTTTAAGGTTTAAAGATTGTCTAAGGACAATAGTCCTAGGTGGGCATCCAGCCTCAAGGCCTTCGTTCGCCACCCCGCCCCCCCCCCAATCCTCTAAATCTAAACATCAATGTCACTGCAGACACAGAGACTTCCTTTTGGCTGTCCTACTTTTATTATGGGCTCAAGCGTGACAACAATGGTGAGGTTGGCCCAGGACCGGGCAGTGTTTCACTCTGTTGTACATAGGGTTGCTATGAGTCAGTAGTGACTAGATGGCACCTAACAACAACTTTTACTATGGACTACTAGTATGGTGCTGTAGGATCAGTGCTGGGCTGCAAACTACAAGGTTGCTGGTTCAAACCCACCAGCAGCTCCTCAGAAACTCTATACAGTGTCACTAAGAGTCAGAACCAACTCAACAGCACTTAACAACAAATAAGACTATTTGGCATCCTGGTAGGCTCTGTAGGATCAGCACTGGACTGCGAACCACAAGATCAGCAGTTCGAACACACCAGCTGCTCCTCGGAAACCCTATACAGGGTCATCATGAGTCAGAATTTATTCAACTGCACTTAACAACAACAAGCCTTATCATGGAGCTATCTCCTTACAGCATCGGCCCAGCTTCAAATGACTGCTTTATCCGCGTGGGCCACATTTGTACTGTCTGACCCTCCCTCTCAGCAACACAGGATTGGATCAGAGGCAGATCGGAGTTAGTCCAAATCCTCTCTGTTGGGATTCTGGAACTGGGACAGAGACATTGTTGTATCTATCAAGATGTGTCATTCTAATTGAGTAATTAAGAACAGTGGCTACGTGCTTGGATAGGCTGGTGGTGTGATCAGACCAGCCCCTCTGCAGGAAAGCTCTGCGGTATCCTCGAGGGCCTCTAGGAGTCAGAATCAACTGTTTGTTGAGGTTGGTTGTATTTAACGGTGGGCATCTGAAAGCAAGTCTATGAAGTGGGAAGAAGGAAGAGACGCAAATACACACACACACACACACACACACACACACACAAAGACAAGAAGAGTAGCAATGTATGTCCCTGTGGCTTTTCTAATTGCGGGTCACAGTTCCTCAAGCAGCTGAGAGTTCTGTCAGATTTCAGGAATTATTCCAATGTTGATGCTGGCGTTCTATGTCGTCAATTCTGACCCACAGCGACCTTATGCACCAGATGCTGGCCAGTCCTGCACCATACTCACAACTATTGTTACACCTGCAGCCGTTACTGCTGCCGCTGTGCCAATCCATCTCATTGGGGGTCTTCCTCTTTTTCACTTACCCTCCACTTTACTAAGCATGATATCCTTCTTCTGGGACTGGTCCCTCCTGACCACATGTCCAACGTGCATGAGAAGACTCATCTTCCCTTCTAAGGAACATCCTGGCTGTACTTCTTCCAACACAGCTTTGTTGGTTCTTCTGACAGCCCATGGTATGTATATTCAATATTCTTCACTTATTCTAACAACACAATTCAAATACATCGCTTTTTCTCTGGTCTCCTTATTCACTGTCCAGCTTTCAGATGCATGTGAGGCAACTGAAAGTAACTTCCACACTTTTGTTTTTAGATAGATAAAATGGGTTTTTGGTACTTATAACCCAAAGAACATTACAAATAAGACAGCACCTTTCTAACTATGTATATCCAGTTGACAAAGATGATAAAGGTACAAAACTGTACTCACAAAAATGTATAAAAATTGCAGGAATGATAAATGTTCAACTAGAGAGTCACTGGGCTTTAGTCACCAGAGAAGGTATGATCAGCCCATTTATCTGAAGCCTGGCCTATGGCCTAAAACAAATCACTATGTCTATAATTCCTCTAGGAAAAAAAAAAAAAAAAAAAAACTGTTGTCATTAGACTCTTTGTTCCAAAATTATTGACAATGCTTCGTGCCAGATCACCAGGTACTAAGTACATTTTAATAGTAAAAAAAAATTCCAGTTCTGAATAAGTTGATTAAGCCAGCAATTATTTCTTTAATCCAAAGGAGGGAGAAGGAAAGAAAGCAAAGTTACAGGATATTTGGAGCAGAAATGAAGTTGAACAAGGAGGAAAGACACAAAATTATCGCACCCAGTTGGAATTAACTCAGACATACAAATTGTTGTTGTTAAGTGCTGTCCAGACTGTTCCAAGTCACAGTAACCCTGAATAAGGTTTCTGAGGAGAGGCCAGTGGTCTTGACCCACAGACACGGCAGTTAGCAATCCAGTGCTTATCCTACAGAACCACACCACAACTCAGCATACAAAAAGAGGATGCTGTTGTTGTTGTTGTTGTTAAGTGCCATCAGGTTGGTTCCGCCCCATAGCGACCCTATATACAGTATAGGGTTTCCGAGGAATGGCTGGTAAGCTTGAACCATGGACCTTGCAGTCCAGCACATTAACCCGCAGCTCCACATATATAAATTGAAAGAAAAAAATGTGTCTGAATTAATAAACTCTCTAATAATCAATCGCCTGTAAGCCAATTACCTCGAAATATCAGTCAATTTTGGTCACGCTTGCAGCCAGTGATTCCTACTTAATTTAAAAAATATAATTGCTAATTGAGAAATCAACATTCTTGGTAGGAAGCAGAAATGGAAATGACAAAATACAAGCAGTTTTCTTTCATAGCACAATTCAAAGTATCCATTATTTTCAAGAAGAAAACAAAAATGTCACAAACATTCTTGCTGTAGATATTTCGTTGTTTTCTGCCAAATTAATGAAAGGAAAATATTGCACTTTGAATTGGTTAATTACCATGAATCTTTCTGCAAAGTGGTCCAGCTTGCAGAAGGCAGACAGCTGCAGTTACCACACTGCCCTCAATCTGCACAGAGACTCGACTACAAACTCCGCTGGATCAAGAGGCATCTTGTTTGGGGCATCATTTATCAGCTTATAAATCATCAGCCCTAACCATTCCAGACATCCAACTGTCTCAAGTAAACAGGGCAGAAAACACCTGCATTTAAGAGGAACGTACCACATTCTGCTGCTTTGAAATGTTAAGAGCTTAGAACACAGAACAAACAAGAGTCCCCTGACTTATGGATATTCTAGCAACCAGAACTACTGCAACAAAAAATCTTCTGGTGTCAAAGAGACTTCAATTCAAGGGAATCCTTTGGGGAACAAGGCGATGTCTTCACCCAAGGGGGAAGGAGAAGGTGTTCACCCTTGGTTCTAAGCCCGGGTGACTGGGGTCCCAACACAAACTCACACCTTCCCATTCCATAGAACTCAAAAACAGATGCTTATTGGCCTCTTTCAAAATCTAATAAAAATAAGCTAAGTCTATCCCTCTGTGCTTTTTTCTTGTCATTATCTTCCTTCCAGAAACTGTTGTTGTTGTGTGCCGTGGAGTCGGTTCCGACCCATAGTGACCCTGCACAGGGTTTCTGAGGCTGTAAATCTTTACAGGAGCAGAAAGCCTCATCTTTTTCCCGTGGAACAGCTGGTAGTTTTGAACTGCTGACCTGCGGCTCGCAGTCCGATTCGTAACCACTACGCAACCAGAGCTCCTTCTTCCAGAAACTGCAAGACCTAAATTACCTTCCCTCCTTATATGCCATATTGCAGCAGATACATCTTTAATCAGCATATGAAAAGGTTCCTCAGCTGTTTGACAAATAATATTCCACCCATCTTTCTATTTGGGAAGGAATTGGTCAAAAGATGAAGATGGAAAAGTTTACTAATTTCTCTCTCTTCCTTGCTCTTTCTTCCCACATAAGCTGGAAGAAACTAGGAACCCTGGTGGTGCTGTCTGGTAAGCACTGGACTGCCAACCACAAGCTCAACAGTTCAAACCCACCAGCCAGTCCATGGGAGAAAGATGAGACTTTCTGCTCCTAAAAGATGTACAGCTTCGGAAATCCTATACAGGGTTGCTATGTGTCAGATTCAACTTGATGGCAGGGGGGTCACCCTAAGTCAAGACTTCTCCGTATGGTCTCCAGACGTGCCACCTCCCCATACAGTCTTGCATCAGAGTATCAGAAGACCACAGAAGTCAGCATGGTTGTTGTTATTAGATGCCATCAAGTCAGTTCTGTTTCATATCAATCTGTGTACAGCAGAAGAAATACTGCCCAGCCCTGCAACATGCTCACAATTGTTGTAATACTTGAGCCCATGGGTGCTGCCGCTGTGCCCATCTATCTCATTGTGGGTCTTCCTCTTTTTCGCTGACCTTCCATTTTACCTACTATGATGTCCTTTTCCAGGAACTGGCCCCTCCTGCTCACATGTCCAGAGTATGAAGAGGCAAAGTCTGGCCATCCTGACTTCTAAGGAGCACTCTGGCTATTCTTCTTCCAAGATAGATTTGTTTGTCCTTCTGACAGTCCCTGGTACTTTTAACACTCTTCTTCAACACCGTAATTCAAATGAAACTGAGAGTGGATCCCAAAAATGACCAGTCAACAACTGAAACCACGACTATGAAACTCTCACATCTTGGCAGAGACACAAAGGAGACACGACAACTAAACCCCATGTGGGATTCGGGATTGACTTTTCTGGAACAGAAAACCCACGTGAGCTAACATGGGAAATCCAAACGAGGGTGACAATTGAGTGAAGAGTCTTGTGCCAATGCTGATGGCCCTGCTGTGAGAAAGGTACCATGGCCAGACAGGTGTTAACAACAGGAGATCATGGCCGAGAGCTCTAAGAACCCCACTCTCTCGGCAAGTTTTCTGCAAAACTACCATTATTCCAAAGGGAAAAGTTTCTAATGCAAATGGATTATAAGACCAAAATGCAAATACGAAAAACACCAACCATCTAAAAAAGACATATAAGAAAGTATTTGTGACCTTGAGTTAAGCAAAGATTTTAAAACCACAACAAAATGACACCAACACCATGGTCCATGAAAAGTAAAACAGGTAAGAGGGACTTCAACAAAACTTCACACTCCTGCTCTATGAAAGGCACTGCTAAGGGAATGAAACTATAAGCCACAGACTAGGACAAGGGCCCTGGTGGTGATGTGGGATAAGCACTGGACTGCTCACTGCAAAATCAACAGTTCAAACCCACCGGTCGCTCCTGGAAACCCTATACAGGGTCGCTATGAATCGGAACTGACTCGCTGGCGCTTAACAACAAATAAACAAAAATATCTGCAAGGCATATATCCAGTAGAGAACTTGTATCCATAATGTATCCAGAATATTCAAAACTCAATAAACAAAATTTTACTTAAAAAACAAAGTACCTCAATTAAAAATGGGCAAAAGATCTTAACAAAATTTCATCAGAGAAGACATACATCCAGCAAATGAGTACCATATGCAATATCATTAACCACTAACCAAAAACTAAACCCACTGCCACTGGCTCCTAGTGACCCCACAGGACAGGGCGGAACTACCCTATAGGGTTTTCAAGACTGCCATCTTTATACAGAAGCAGACTGCCTCATCTTTCTCCGGTGGAGCGGCTGGTGGATCTGAGCCACCAACCTTGCAGTTAGCAGTCCAACACTCAACCCATTGCAACACCAGGGCTCCTTTTCATTAACCACTAAATAGATGCATATCAAAACCTCAAAGAGATGTTTGCTGTTGCTTAAGTGCCGTCAAATGAGTTCTGACTTGTAACAACCTTGTGTAGGGTTTCCACCAACTTTGTGGTTAGCAGTCCACTGCTGATCCTACAGCACCACACCAGTACTCCTTATTAGCCACTGATGGTGGTGGTGGTGATGTGCCATGGAGTTGGTTCCAACTCATAGTGACCCTGGATGGGGTTTCTGAGGCTGTAAATCTTTATGGGAGCAGAAACTCTCATCTTTCTCCCACGGAACGGCTGTTAGTTTCAAACTGCTGACCTTGAGGTTAACAGCCTGACTCGTAACCACTACGCTCCCAGAGCTCTTCTTTAGCCGCTAGGGAGATGTATAGCAAAACCACCAAGAGACATCACACCATGCCCACTCCTGTTGTTTCAGATAAGTGTTGAGTTGGTTTTGACTCATAGTGACCCTGTCACATATTGGACCTCACCAGTAACCCATGTCATGTCTGGAGAGCCTCCTTGTCCCAGAGCATTCTATGTGTCTAGCTGAAGCCACTTCCGGCTCATTGCTTCCCTGATGCCTTTCACATGCCGTGTCATCGATCCTCTTCAGAGTCTCCTCATTTCCAGGTTTTACGTAGCCCTGAGTTTCCAGATTTGGGGGTTGTTGATACCACTTTTCTTTGACTTTTTAAAGCAGTTTTCTTGAGGTCTATTTGCTATACAACACATTGTGCATTGTTAAAGCATACAATTCCAAACGTTTTGATATATGTAATTATCTGTAAAACTCACAACAATCAAGAAGTGGCTATAGTGGGGGCTGCAACAAGTTCATGGAAGAATGGAATTAAAAGACAATGGAATTTTTCCATGAATTCTTTGAAGCCCCGTCTGTCCCACCTCCACATGCCCCACCAACGCTGAGGGTCTGCCATTAGAGATTAGTTAACATTCCCTAAAACTTCCTACAAATGAAACTACACAGTATATTTTTTTTTTGTCTTTTAAACTCAGCATGATAACGTAGAGCTCTATCCATATTGTGCGCATGTTGATTACTTGATTCTGGTTTTACCGTTGAACAGTAGTACACACATGCCTCAGAGCTAGTGTGGGTTTGGTTCCAGGCCACCACAATAAAGCAAATATTGCAATAAAGTGAGTCACATGAATTTTTTGGTTTTCCAGGATGTGTCAAACTTATGTTTGCACTCGAGTCTGTTAAGGGTGCAAGAGCATTATAAAAAAGCGTGCAATGTTTGGGAATTGCTAAAACGTGACACAGAGACAGGAAATGAATGTATACTCCTGGGGAAATGGTGCTGATCAACTGGATGGGTGCGGGGTTGCCCCAAACATTCAATGCTGTAAAGCGTTCAGGGTTGTAAAACGTTGTAAAACTTACTGTATCTTTGAAGTGCAGAAAAGCAAAGTGCAATGAAAAAGGTCTGCAGTATGCCTGCACCCCATTGTATGGAGGTACCGGTGGTGGTGGTGTACCGTGGAGTCGGTTCTGACTCTGTGCAGGGTTTCTGAGGCTGTAAATCTTTACAGCAGCAGAGAGTCTCATCTTTCTCCCGCAGAACGGCTGGTAGTTTCTAACTACTGACCGTAAGATTAGCAGCCTGACTTGTAACCACTATGCTACCAGAGCTCCTTCAATTTGTTTCCATCCATTCACCTGTTGATGGAAACTTTGGGTTATGTCCCATTATTGGCTGTTCTACTTAAAGAAGCTGTTGCTGTTACTATTCAGGAGTTTGTATGGGCATAGGTCTTCTTTTCACTTGGATAAATACAAGGATGCTTCAAAAAACTCCGAGGACATGGGATGAAAAGACACTGGAATTTTTCCATGAACTTTTTGAAATGCCGTATCTAGGAACAGAATGACTAAGTCATAGGCCTCCCTTGTAAAGAGACGACCGAAGTATTTTTTAAACTGATTGTCCCACGCTGTATTCCCACTAACAGTATATGAAAGTCCCAGTTCCTCTGCACCATCGCCAACACTTGGAATGGCCTTTCACATTTTAGCCAGTCTAGTGTGACGTTCTGGTGAGACACTGGAGAATGAAAACTGGACTGTTAGTTGCAAGGTCAGTGGTTCCAACACACCAACCACTCCTTGGGAATAAGATGAGGCTTTCTGCTCCCATAAAGATGAACAGCCGTGGAAACGCTATCCAGAGTGTCTATGAGGAGGAACCGACTGGGCGTCACGTAAAAACAATTCAATTTCAAGCACTTTTTGTTGTTGTTGTTGTTATGTGCCATGGAGTCGGTTCCAACTTAAAGCGACCCTGTACAGGGTTTCCAGGATGTAAATCTTTATGGGAGCAGAAAGTTTCATCTTTCTCCCACGGAATAGCTGGTAGTTTCGAACTGCTGACCTTGCGGTTCGCAGGTCGATTCGTAACTACTACACTACCAGAGCTAATTTGTTGTTGTTACTAAGTCTGTTCCAACTCACAGCAACCCTGTATAAGGGTTTTTGGGGCTATACATGTTTTTAGGAGCAGAAAACTTCACCTTTCTCCAGTGGAGTAGTTGGTGGGCTTGAACCACCAACCTTGTGGTTTGCAGTCTAGAGCTTATCATACAGACTCACTGTGCTCCCTATAACTAATAATGTCGTTGCTGTTGTTGAGTGCCGTTCAGTCAGTTCGGACTCATAGCAACTCTGTATAAGCTTTTAGATGAGCAGCTGGTAGGTTTGAACCACCAACCTTAAAGTTAGCAGTCCAGTGCTTGTCCTATAGTGCCACACTAGGACCTCTATCTAATAATTGTTGTTGTTAAGTGCCACCAAGTCAATTCCAACTCATATCGACCCTGCATAGGGTTTCCAAGGCTGTTGATCATTATGGGAGCAGAATGCCTCATCTTTCTACCAAGGAGCGGCTGGTGAGTTGGAACCGCTGACCTTGCAGTTAATAGTCCAGTTCTTATTCTACAGTGTCCACCAAGATCCACATTGTTGTTATGTTGTTAAGTGCCATCTAGTCGGTTCCGACCCATAGCGACCCTGTACAGGGTTTCCGAGGGTGTAAATCTTTACGGGAGCAGAAAGCCTTATCTTTCTCCCGCGGAGCGGCTGGTAGTTTCGAACCGCTGACCTTAAGGTTCGCAGCCCGATTCGTAACCACTACGCTACCAGAGCTCCTTAAGATCCACATTAGAATGACTCAAATGTAAACCAACAATAACACTCAGTTACGAACCAGAGTTGGAAGTCTGAGCGCCCCCAAGAGGCAACTTGGCAAAAAAGGACCAGCGATTTACTGTTCCAATACTAGCCACTGAAACCCCTACGGAGCACAGTTCTACTCTAACACACAGGGAGCTGCAATGACTCGGAGTGGGCGCAATGGCAACTGGTTATTGTAAGTGCAGACACTTAGGGAGCAGTATTTTGAACACAGGAACTTTCAATACTGCAAGAGAGAGATTGTCCCCATCTTACAGGTGAAAAATCTTAGCTGAGGAAGGAGGTTCAGGAGATCTATGGATCAAAACTCTAAAGTCAAGTGCGTCTGACAACAAAATCCAGTGGTGCACAATCATTTCCTAGTTCATGATTGGGCTGTGCAGCCACTTCCTCCCTTCTCCACACAATTCCCTACAATCATGACAAGTTTATTTTTCAACAATACAAATTTTCTCATGCTACTCCTTCAATAAGGAGCTCTGGTAGCATAGTGGTTACGAGTCGGGCTGCCAACCTCAAGGTCAGCAGTTGGAAACTACCAGCTGTTCCGTAGAATAAAGATGAGGTATTCTGCTCCCGTAAAGATTTACAGCCTCGGAAACCCTGTACAGGGTCGACTATGAGTCGGAACCGACTCCACGGCACATCATGACAGGCATATGGTAGTTGTCACAATTGTAACCAAGGCAAAACCTTGTTAATCCTATATGATTTATGTTTTCACTGAAGAAATGAAACAACTTGATTGTGCACCTAGCAACACAGTTTCATCAGAAGGAAGGGTAATATAAAATTTGATAAAACATTAATTCTCAATTCTATGAAATGTCTAGAAACTAGGAGAGCCATGAACTTCTCTGCTTACTTGTCAAGCAGCAGCAAAGCCAAAGACCTCCTCCCACAAACAAAACCATTGGCAGATGTTCCAGCTCCGATGTGCAACCTTGCTTACTGCTCACCTCCTGCACACAACGCAAGACATCAAAGAGCTCCCACAATTTACAACTTCAGGCTCCTTTCCTCTTTAATCCTTTGAGTTTAAATTCAAATCAACACACACACATATGTCCTTGTTTATTGCTACGTGCCGATGAGTCAGTTCCAACTCACAGTGCTCCTGTATAGGTAGAGTTTCCAAGGAGCAGCTGGTGGGTTTGAACCACCAACCCTATGGTTAGCAGTCCAATGCATGTCCTACAGCAGCACACCAGGACTCCATATATATATGGATATATATGTGGTGGTGGTGATGTTAGCGATGGTGTACCGTTGAGTCAGTTCCGACTCACAGTAACTCACAGTATAGGGTTTCCAAGATTGTAACTCTTTATGGGAACAGAAAGCCTCATCTTTTTCCCAAGGAGTGGCTGGTAATTCAAACGGCTGATCTTGTGGTTAGCTGCCCAGCTCGTACGTACCCTGCTATGCTACTACCATGTCTATCTATATATTAAAAAAAATTATGGCTGGTCAGTGTATATTTGAGTAAGCTCCTCAAACCCGTCTTGACATAACTGGGGTTTCGGGGTTTCCTTTATTATTGTGTTCTCTTGCCTAGAACTGACACCAAATGATTGGATGATGTTGCTGCCGGGTGCCCCGGAGTCGATTCCAACTCACAGCACCCCTATGACAGAACCCAGCTGCCCCCAGAGGGGTGGCCTTGGCTGTGATCTTCACAGAAGCAGTTCACCATGTCCTTCTCTCATGAAGCCACTGGTGGACTTGAACCAGCAACCTTTGAGTTAGCAGCCGAGCGCTTCATCATTGTACCACCAAGGCTTCTTTCTATTGGATATTGCTAGTTTATGGTAAAATCAGGTGAGACCAAATCCTTTTTTTATATATAATTTTTTTTTTTAAGTCTAGAAGTTTTGAGAACCACTCGAGCTAATGGAAAAATTATTTTAATTACATGAGCAATGTTCTGAAGCAAATGGCTGAGTGAAAACAAAGCATTACTTATGTGCTGAGGAAAATACTTTTTCCTAAAGAAGTGTTGCCATGTTCAGAAGCCCTTAATCCCTGAGATGCACGCTTTATACGTGTAGGTAAGAGACGAAAAAAAAAAAAAAATCAAGTTCGCACCTTGGCAATTTTCGTCTAAAACGCTGCCTCATTATAGCAAGAGCATTTTACTTCACACTAGAATGGGTTCCTTTTAAAGAAGAACTAAAATGTATTTTAACAAACACATAGGAAACAAAAAACTCATGAAGTATTCTTTAGAGTAAAGTACTCAAACAGCCGACAGCAACGTGCCTTGCTTTAGAAGGGAAAAAAGAGGAGATCATTTTAACCACATTAAGTGTAATCTCTTTTTTTCTTTTTTTTCCGTCCAGAAACATGATAGTAAAACGGGGATAATAACAGAATAGTTTCATAGAGAGTCAGGCACTAGAAAGTTTAGGTCTTCAGAATGGAATGACCAAAAAATAAATAAATAAACCAACTACAGTAAGAACTAGGGGCTACAATGTCTATGAGACAAAAGGAGACTAGCTTCCAAAAGCTGGTGTCATTGTTCTCCGATGAGCCTGAGGACAGAGACTCCACAGCTCTGTGCTGACGTTCCCATTTCCCAATTGATCCTGCGTCACCTCTTATCAAAATGCACGTTCAGGTCAGTAGGGACCGGTTGTTTAACTTATCACCTAGAGATCTGTCACAGGAAATGATTTCGCTCGCTCCATTTCTGAGTCCTCGCAACAATCCATATGCCTCCTGCCTGGGAAGATGCTATTCCATCAGAGGGGAAGACACGCTGTATGGATTCAGTGAAAAGGGCCCACCAGAGAACTGGAACCTAATTATATAAACACATTTTCCGACAGGTGAGTCTGAAAATCTCTGAAATCTCCTCTTTAAAGGCTACCAATGGGTTTTTAATTATGCTGAAAGCCCCTTGTCCACTGGATCTCTCGTGGATTTTAATCAGGAGGCCCTAATACCCTCTGGCTCACAGAGAACTCAGCACAGCTCTCAACTAGGAGCTAATGAGAAGACAAGAACCACCAGCCTTTTGATTAATAGGAAAAAAGAGGAATAAGAAAACAGCCAGTCTGCATATTTGGCCAGCCATAAAGCAAGATTAAATCATGCCCCCCCCCCAACACCCGCCCCGGGTTAGCCTAGTTAACTTTGAGAATTACAGACAAGTCATTAATTTGCTCTTGAAATTTACCGTGTAAACATAAACGCTCTGTTTTAAAAATAGTGAGAGTCCTTCCAATTTACAGTGGTTTCACTCATTCCCCTGTTCCACTGAGGAAAGGGTTAACGTAGTATCAACCAGTGTGTCGGAGTCTAACAATAACCTCGAAACAGTATTCTCCTATAAAAAGATGTTAGCTGTTGTTGCTATAAAATGCCATCTAGTCGGTTCTCATTTATAGCGACTTTGTATAGGGCTCCCAAGGAGCGGTTGGTGAGTTTGAACCAACGACTAGTGGCTCAGACTGACCTTATGGTTAAGTGCTTATCATAAAGCGCCATACCAGGACTCCAAACTGACACTTGCTGTTGTTGTTGTTAAGTACCACCAAGTCAGTTCTGACTCACAGCGATTCTATCTAGGGCTTCCCAGGAACAGCTGTTTACTAGTGCTTTATTGACTTTGCAAAGGCTGTGTGCACCATGAAAAACTATGGCTAACATTGCCAGAATGGGTATCCCAGAGCACTTAACTGTACATAGAACAAGAGGCAGTTATTAGAACAGAACACAGGAACACTACACGCTTTCAAATCAGGAAAGGTGTGTGCCAGGGTTGCATTCTTTCACTACACTTACTCAATCTGTATACTGAGCAAATAATTCAAGAAACTGGATTATATGAAGAACAACATGACATTAGGCTGAAGACTCATTAAAAACCTGCAATATGCAGATGATATAACCCTTCAGGCTGGAAGTGAAAACTTAAAATACTTAAGGACGAAGATCAAAGACCACAGCCTTGCAATATGGATTTTGCCTCAAGGTAAAGAAAACAAAGATCCTCACAAATGGGCCAATAAATATCATAATAAATGGAGAAAAGAATGAAGTTGTCAAGACTTCATTTGCTTGGATCCACCATCAACACTCATGAAAGCAACAGTCAAGAACCAAACAACCAATCTACTACAGAAAACCTATTGAAACTGTTCAAGAACAAAGATACCAGTTTGAGGACTAAGGGGCCCCTGACCTAAGGCATGATATTTTCAGTAGCGTCATATGCATGTGAAAACTGGACAATGAAGAAAGAAGACTGTAGGAGAATTGATGCATTTGAGTTATGATGTTGGAGGAGAATATTGTAAGTACCATGGACTGCCAGAAGAACAAACAAACATATGCTAGAAGTAAAGCAAGAATGTTCCTTAAAAACCAGGATGGTAAGACTTCATCTTTTGTACTTCAGATGTGCTGACAGGAGGGACCAGTCCCTAGAGAAGGACATCATGCTTACTAAAATGGAAGGTCAGTTAAAAAGAGTGAGACCCCCAATGAGATGGCCTGACACAGTGGTAGCAGCTATGGACTCAAGCATAACAACCACTGTGAGGGTGGAACAGGACTAGGCAGTGTTCCTTTGGTTGTGCATGTGGTCACTGTGAGTCAGTACACCTAACAACCACAATAAAAAGGGAGAGTGACAAACCACTCTCTTCAGTCTGTGGAGATTCTGATGAAAGCCAAGTGAATGTGAAGTGAGACAAGGATCCAATCACCTCATCTCCACTTCCGGCAGCCAAGACCCAGACCCAGTGCTACATCAGAACTCCCCACTGTGAGCTCTCTCTGCCTATTGTCAGCACCTCAGCCCTCACCCCAAGATACAGAGGTTACCAAAATCTACACTGGTCACATGTTCAATTGACCTAAATCTACCACCATTCCCAACTCCTTTTTCTTAACCAATTCAACCCTGAAATTCCAAAAATTATTGACGGTTACACCAAACCAAAAGAGTATACAACTATGCTACACTAAATTGGCGTTGGTCCCCAAACAGCTTCCAAGTAAAAAATGATGTCCGTTGTCTGAGTTCACCTCCAACTGGTCGCTGTGTGGTTTGTAGCATGTTCTCAAACTGCTCTGTGACTCAGTCCCATAGCCTGGAAAACTGTTAACTAGTAAGTAGCCTTCCTTTCTCAACGAGTTGGTGTAAGGATTATTGGGGGCCTAGGACTTAGCACACTGCGGACATGTGATACACATTCCTCTTGCCATGTCTCAGATCGAAGTGCTTCCCAGCCGTCACGCAAAGTCTTCAACTCTCCATGAAACCCTGGAGAACTACCAAACTCCACACATTCCCTCTGGGAGCCCTGGCCAGCCTCCAAACCCCCAGAAACTCTTGCCCTGAACCTTTCTTTCCTCATCTGTCCACTAACCTCATGTGAAAGCTGAACAATGAATAAGGAAGACAGAAGAAATGATGTCTTTGAAGTGTAGTTTTGGTGAATATATCACTACCAGAAGAATGAGCAAATCTGTCTTGGAAGAAGTACAGCCAGAGAGCTGTTGACAAGTGGAGGTGGTGCTGTTGTTATTAGGTGCTGTCGATTGGCTCCTTAGAAGGCAGATGGAGAGACATATCATCAGGAGGGACCAGTCCCTGCAGACAAACACCATGTTCGATAAAGTAGAGGGTCAGCGAAAAACAGTAAGAGGCTCAGTGAGATGGCCTGACACAAGTAACTTCAACAAGGGGTCAAACATGCCATCAATCATGACTGCTGCAGGACTCGGCAGTATTGCATATGGACTGGCTATGAGTCGGACCCGATCGATGCCACCTAACAACAACACTACCTCCTGTTTTCTTGAGGCTAGGCAGCTGTTTTGATCTGTGGCCTCCCTGGGCATCTCTGCCGTGTTCCATTTTTGATGTACTCTGTCCCGTTCATTAGAGAGCACTTTATTTACCTTTGCTTCAGATTTTATCAGCTGGGTTCTTTTCCGCATTAGTGCTGTGCTTCTTAGTAATTGCAATTACAGACTATCAGTTTAATTCAACACTTCTTTATTTACATTGATTTGAGAGACTATTTGGTCCAGTTAAACTAAGAGACAGAAAATTAACATATAGCAAATCAGGCAAATAAGGATGGCTGGAGCCCAGGAAAAACATTTGAGCAATTCGAAGAGAATGATGTAAGTTTTTACAGCATATATACATTTCATATGCATGTGAAAGCTGGACAGTAAATAAGGAAGACCATAGAAGAATTGACGCATTTGAGTTATGGTGTTGGAGAAGAATATTGAAAGTGCCCTGGGCTGCCAAAAGAACAAACAGATCCATGTTGGAAGAAGTGCAGCCAGAGTGCTCCTTGGAGGCCAGGATGGCCAAACTTTGTCTCTCATACATCGGACATATTGTCAAGAGGGACCAGTCGCTGGCGAAGGATATCATGTTTGGTAGGGTGGAGGGTCAGAGAAAAAGAGGAAGACCCCCCAGCGAGATGGAGTGGCAAAGTGGCAGTATCAATAGACTGAAGCGTGGCAACAATAGTGAGGTTGGCCCAGGATCGGGCAGTGTTTTGTTCTGCTGTGCATAGGGCCATTATGAGTCGGTACTGACTCGATGGCACCTAACAACAACAACAACAAACATTTCACACATCCACCTAACTGGATTCTGTGGCTCTTAGTAAACTGTATACATTCAGCAGACTTATTGAAACGGCAAAGGCTGGAGACCAAAAGGTCTGGCGAAAAGAAACTAAACTCATTGCCCTCGTGTTAATACTGACTCATAGTGACCCTGTAAGATCGGGGTAGAGCTGCCCCCCGTAGGGTCTCTAAGTCCTGAGGGAACAGCTGGTTAAGTGCTGGGCTGCTAACCACAAGGTGGCTGTTTGAAACAACCAGCTGCTCAGCGAGGTGGCAGGCTGCTTCCCTAAGCTTTACAGCCTTAGGGACCACTTTTTCTCCGTCCTGTCAGCTAGGGTCTAAACTACTTCAACAGCAATATGGGGTGTCTGGTTTTCATCTTTAAGGAAGCTGACTGCCACATCTTTCTCCTGCATGCCAGCTGGAGGGTTCGATCTGCTCATCTTCCCGTTGACTGCCAAGCACTTTAACCATGGCTCCTTGTCTAGCAAAGCAAAAACAAAATCGAATAAGCTTTCAAGAAGGTTCATGAGTATTATGAAAACCTCAAAACCTACCAAAATAAATCGCAAAAGCCTTTTACAAAACAGTTGTCTAACATACCTAAAAATATTCAATTGTATCTGATGAAGACCTCAACTGGGGAAATGCCAAATTTCTAATGTGACAAATTCCTCAGCCACAATCTAAGTCAGTTAGGACCCTGGTTTAGAATTTTGACTACGTTCAATGATCTTTCTTTTAGCTTCTTCTCTTTTTCTCAGTAACTTTCTTTCCCTTTCCTTATGAAATGAGGGTGCATCGAGACTCTCCTCTAATTCTCTGTTGGATATACAAATGTAATATGCTTACTGATGCAAAAGAAGGCATTCTTTCTCCTCTCCATAAACATGAGCTCTGTATCTTTCCTGGGCTCTATGTTGGGTAATTTTCCTAATGGAACAGCAAATCTTTCAAATACCCCAAAGTTAATCCATACTTGTTTCAAATTACTGTTTTCTAACGTTCTGCCATAGGCTTCTGGTGAAAGGGTACCAAAAATAAAACAGAATACAGTGACATCAGGGACTGATGTCTGTTCTTAAAGTAACAGAAAAGGTTAATTAAATAATATTTCCTAGAATTCTCCCCGCAAAGGTCTTATGATTACTGCACTCACTTGATGCAGACCCAGTCCACATCCCAACAACGTGAATGAGTACCTGATTATAATGGCCTTCATCACTAGCTCCTGCAGGGGCAGCTGGAGCTGGCTTTTCTGCCCAGAATTTGGTCTTTATAACAGAGTTGCTATTACAATCGGCACCCAGAACTGGCTGCTTCTAGAACTGCAGCCACGAGCATACAAGGAAAGTCTGGACCAGCACATAGAGCCAGAACATAAAGAAGTGCTCAAAAAGGGGGGCATAAAATGAATTAGTGTGTGGAGATATGTCAAAGAGACACAAAAATTAACAAAAAGAGCTCCCAACGGCCAAAGCTGAAACCATTTCAGCAAAATAAGACTGCATTAGATTGTTAGGTGCCATTAAGCCAGTTCCAACTCATAACGGCCCTGTGCACAGTAGAATCAAACACTGCCCAGTTCTGTGCCAAACCTCACAATTGTTACATTTTAGTCCATTGCTACTGCCACTGTGTCGATCCATCGCATTAGGGCCTTCCTCCTTTTTGCTGACCCTCCACTTTAGCAAGCATGATGTCCTTCTCCAGAGACTGGTCCCTCCTGATAACATGTCCAGAGTTTTTTGAGACCAAGTCTAGCCATCCTGGCTTTGAAGGAGCATTCAGCTATGCTTCTTCCAACACAGATCTGTGGGTTCTCTGGCAGTCCATGGGACTTTCAGTATTCTCCAACATCATAACTTAAATGCACCAATTCTTCTACAGTCTTCATTATTCACCGTCCAACTTTCACATCCGTATGAGGTTATTGAAAATACCATGGCTTGAGTCAGGTGCACCTTAGTCCTCAAACTGATATCTTTGCTCTTGAACACTTTAAAGAGGTTGTATTGTATTATAATTCAACATATAAAACAGCTGTAGTTCATATGCATATAAAAAATGATGGAATAAATAAACGGCTGAGGAGGACCAATTGCTCATGCAGAATTCTGAAACAATGCAGACAGCTCCCCTATCCTTGACGAGGTGGCACATGACTCACGCTTTCCAATTGTAGGCATGCATTGTGACTTCTGTATGGGGGGTAGGTATGAGGGACAGGAGAGTAATCTATTGGGGGCAGATGCCCGTCATTCATAGTGAAGTTGGATGCGGAACACCTGTGGTCTTTGCTACTGCCACGTTTCCTATTACTCGAAATCTATTGTAAGAATAAAAACTTTATTTAAGAAGTGAATTTACAAATATAATCATAGGAGCTGGTCCTGCCTTTGGCTCTCTGGAGTCTGTGCCCTGGCTCACCTGCGGAAGCCCTGGTCCATTGTGGATGACTTCAGTTTTACCTCTCTTGGCAGCGCTCTGGAAGGCAGGGCTCACCTACCCTGCTGTTCACCAGGACGGAAGAGAATACGCTGGGGCCCGTCTCAGAGTTGTGTCCTCTTGGAAACTACCATGGTAGTGAAACGGGGGTAGGCCTGCTAGGGGTGGGAGAGGCTTTCTGGTAGCTCTCTGAGGAGGCAACCTGAATACCTATCACTGACAGATTCATCCGGTGCCAGCTCCAGCTCGCTCAGGCTCACTCAGAAGGCAGCCCAGAGCCCAATCTGGCTGGCTCCACTGTGAGCGTTTAGAATTGACACTCTAATGTCATTTACGGGGGGAAATGTATTCATGCGTGCCATTCTCAAAAGAATCAAAATAAATGACATGTAATCACTTACATGTATATCCAATCATCTCCTAACAAAACCTCTGAGGACCACACCGTGGCATCAGAGACGGCGGGATGGTATCATCTGCACAAAGCCACCAAACTGTTAAGTGACAAGTGCTCTGCCCCTCAAGCAGCATTCTTGTCCATCTCTCCCACTGCACCTCCAGAGCTGGGACCCCCGTGCAGTCAGGCCCACTGCCTGCAGCAAGATGTCCCTTTCTACTGGCGGATCACCACATCTTCTCCAGCGTCCACCCCAGCAGTCCCCACACGGCAGGGCATCTGCACCAAGTTAAATCAGACAGTCGCCCTCCTCGAGAACAAGTGCCTTTCACTGCTTCTGTGTGTGGTCCTCAGAGGCTCAGGCCCTCTGGCAGTTCCAGATCTGCAGGGCAGGCTCTTGTGGCTTTCCACACCTCTTGGCCGGGTGCATGGCTGACTATCCTCACCTCCAGCGCCTCTCCCTCAGCTCGCTGTCACTACAACCTGCTCTCATGCACCTGGGGCCTCAGCTTCCTGGCAGGTGTTGTTGTTGTTGTTGTTGTGTGCCATAGAGTCAGTTCCGACTCATAGCGACCCTGTACAGGGTTTCCAAGGCTGTAAATCTTTACAGGAGCAGAACGTCTCATCTTTCTCCCGCTGAACAGCTGGTAGTCATGCACTGTTGACCTTGCGGTTCGCAGCCCGTTTCGTAACCACTACGCTACCAGAGTAGGTGTACTAGGTGCAATTTCCACACGTTCATGGAACTATCTAGAACTAACAGTTCAGCTATCCCAACCAGGGACCGGGACAGAGCAAACCCAGCAGTTCCTTGCATGCCCGTGTACCCAAAGTCCCCCGTACACACAGCGATTGCACTGCAGGCTTATAACGGCGCAGTACATCTATATCCTATAATGCGTGCCTTGAGAAGTTATAATAAACACCTATGTTACTGCCTTCTGTTGCACTGTACTTTCTATCTAAAAAGTTTACCGTTTAACAGTGAAAGTTTCCAGTCCTCAGCTGCAGCCCCCAAGCCTGGACAATCACATGTCTCAAGTGCTGGAGCACTATCTGTTTGATTCTCTTTAAAAAACCATGAAGTGCATCAAGGCTCCCAAACGTAACAAAAGTAGCACTAGTGATTGCAGCAGGAAGAGGCAAAGGAACTGTATTAATTTAGAAGTCAAACAAAAGGTTACTAAATGTGAGAAGTATCCATTCAGAAATGAAACAGTAAGTTACTTAAACAATACAACAGTGGAGAATCAGAGATGGCTGTAACTGGAGACTTAGGCACATTGTCGGCAGACAACAATCACAACCATCCTCTAAATCCAAGAAAACATTTTGTTAATGGATCAACTCCACCAACAGCTATGAGACTTACAAAAATTCAAGCGGGTACCTGTTTCAGATACAGAGAAATTGTTAATGGTGTTAAGGAGCAGCCGATGCCAATCACTGTGACTGACACATAGCTAGTTCGAGATGCTTAAGGTAAAAGCAGGTCCAGACAGCACTATGGTGTTCACACAACGTCCAGATCACGCCTTGTCCCATTTCACAAAACGTACCGTGGACATTAAGCAGCACACTGCTCTACGTATTTTTGTTGTTAGTGCCGTAGAGTCGATTCTGACCCATAGCGACCCTGTAGAGGGTTTCCAAGGAGCAGCTGGTGAGCTTGAACCTTGCAGATCAAACAACTTTGCAGTCTGATGCATCAGCCCACAGTGCCACACCAGTACATATGTTGTTGTTGTGTAGTGCCGTTGAGTTGGTTCTGACCCATAGCGACCCTGTATAGGATTTATCTTTTTCAACATAATTAATGTCACTGGATTTATGTACGACCAATGGACAATGTTTTGCTACATGTACGTTTTTAGAATTAAAACACACACAAAAAGAACTGTATTAAAATGTTACATTCTACAACAGAGGACTCTAGACTTATGGAAAGAAAAAGGCTATGTGCTGGCAACCAAGAGGCAGACTTGCAGAATGTACCTTTTGGTTGTTTAAATAATTAAATATTTCTGATTGGTTTTGTGTACATTCCACAAAAAGGAGGGAATATAAGCAAATACTGTTGAATGATGATGCACAGAGGGGATTATAAACATTGCAATGAAACGATGTTTCATTTATGATGAGTGTAAAACCGATGTTCTCCCACGTAAACTATTACTCAATTCACAATAAAAACTTAAAAAAAGAAAAAAAGTTACACTCTAATAAGGAAGTCACTGATTCTTTGGAGATTCGTTTTTTCTGACTAAATTCCCAAGGTCTTCTTAAAGTCTGTAAGCTAGAAGTCAAGAGCATGACCTCTCCTCTCACAGAGACCACGCCTTCCAAGTTCTGAATGCTGCTTTTAAGTTGACACTGAGGACAACTGGGATGTCACAGTCAAAGATCATCACACACCCCAAGTCTTCTTCAAGTGAACTGCTTGTAAAGCATGCCTAGTGGATGCTGGACCCGTGTGGTGATTCAAGACACAGATCCACAGAACTTTACATTAATCACTACTGGGTTGCTGTTGCTATGGGTTTGAACCATTGACCTTATGGTAGTGAGCAGTCCAGTGCTTGTCCTACAGTGCCCCATCAAGACCTTAATCCCTATTAGAGTAGTGCTGGTGGTAAGCTGTGGAGTGGACTCCAACTCACGGGGACGGTGGACAGATTTTCCAAGACTGTCTTCATGGGAGCAGAAAGCCTCTCTCCCTGGCAGCAGCTGGTGGCTTCAAACCGCTGATCTTGCTCAACGCGAACCCATTATGCTACCAGAGCTCCTTAGTCACTAACATGTTGTTGTTAAGTGCCGTCGAGTCAGTTCCGACTCATAACAACCTTGTACAGGGATTTCCAAGTAGCAATCAGATGGTTTCAACTGCCGACCTTGCTGTTAGCAGTTGGGTGCTTACCCTACAATGCCACACTCACAAACTATATAAGTCAGCTAAGGAAGTGTGCCAAGGATAGACACCAGACCCACCCTCAGTCTTGTGACACTTCTGGTATGGGCTGTGACTGCTGGAAAATGACCAGCCCGAGGGCATTCCTAGTTGTGAGCATCCAAAGTGGTTTTGTCACCTCAACTCGAACAACCATCTTTACTCTCCCTTTCTGAACTTGAGTATCACTTCACTATTGGGTTTTGTTTTGTTTTTAATTTTGCAGGGTTTTTGTTTTTTTGTTTTTTGAGGTTTTTATTGTGGATTGAGTAAAAGTTTACAAGGTAGATCATCAGTTTTATATTCAACAAATCACACACCTTGTTTCATTACAATGATTATAATCTCTTCCATGTACCATCAGTTAACAGTGTTTCTATTCACTTTAGCTCTTTTTTTTTAAAAAACACTCAGACATATACAATAATTTATACCACCAAAGGACACATTCTGCAAGTCTGCTTCCTGGCCCCCGGCTCTCAGTCCCTCTCTTTCCATGAGTCCGTAATTCTCAGCTGCTCCCTCTCTCCATGTCTCCATCTCTGCCTTCATCTCTGGTGTCGCTGCTTCTCTGGATAATGTCTCTCATTCAGCTTTTGCTCTTCTCCCTTGATGATCCTAGGGTCCTAACCACTCCCCTGTTTTTGTCACAAAACTTCTACCTTTATAACGGTGACAGTCACAATTAGCCATAATAATTATTCGCTATTGAATCATAAGAATCTTATCCTCATCTCTTTTCACCAGACCCATCTAGACAAGATGAATACCATTCCGTGGGGACATTCTTCCCCCACATACTATTAAACTAAGCTCCACCTTGAAACCTTGCAAGCCACTCACTTCATATCAATTCACTATTACATTTTCTTGATCACATCCAATAAGAGTCCTGGAGACCAACCCAGGAGATTTATATGGCTCTGTCTTCATCCCACCAGTAGGCCACCGTCTGCCCCAAGCAGTGGCTTATCTTATCTGCTTCTTGTGTTCTTCGTGACCTTCATGAGAACCATATTCTGGTACTCAGTATCTTTACAAGTCCCTGCACTTTAGGATTCAACCTGATTCCACTTTGCATCTGAATCCTGACCTCTTCTGACTAAGGAGAATCACTTGTGCTGATGATAACAGCCTTCCACTTACACATCTGTTTCATTCATTAAACAAACGCTTTATTGATGACAACAGACATATGCAAATCACCAATCTAGAGCAAAGGATACAATGATGCCTAAGATCAGATCCCAGTCCTCAAGGGCAGCAGAGGGGGAGACTTCTGCAGAGACACGGTTATGTTACCAAGATAAAAATAAAGGGATGTGCCACATAACCTCCATTTGGTCACCATCCAACCACACAAATGGTCTCACAAGGTTTTTGTCTGTTCACTGGTTTTCCAGCAACCAGAAACCAGGATTTACTGGGGACACCTGGGCATGAAAAAGGATCCACCTCGGTGGAGTCCTGGGTTACCAGTTGGGCTGCGAACCACAACGTCAGCAGTTAGAATCGGCCCAGCTGCTAGCTCTGCAAAAGAGGAAGCTTTCTGTTCCCATAAAGATTGGCAGGCTCTAAAACGCTGTATAGGCTCGGGATGAGTTGGAACCATCTCAACGGCAGTGGGTGTTGGGGGAGCACACAGAGCTGAGCAGCTGCACAGGAGAGTGGGTGGGAAAGAGAAAACTTTAATGGAGGTCGCCGGCCCTAGGTGGATGCTCGGATCGGATCATCAGGTGCTGGTTGGGTCATGCCCCCAGGAGCTATAGGTGAAGGGTTGACGTTTGCGTGGCTGGCCACGCCCTGACGTTCCGTAAGTGGGTGCAGCAGCGCTAGATGAATAGGGACCTACAGAGAGGGCCTGGCCAGGCTGGCTGTGGTTCCAACCCAGCAGCCGCTCAGCGGGAGAACGATGGGACTGTCTGCTTTGGAAAGCCAATGGGGCAGTTCTATCCTGTCTTACAGGGTGGGTATGAGTCAGAATCAACTCGCCAGGGGTTTTGTTTTTTGTTTGGGGGTGGAGGCGTTTCATGAAGGGTTAAGCTCTGTAGCTACAGGCCCTCCCTCTTGGAGTCTAAGAGCGTGGGATCATTGGGATCACTACTCTTTTGGACAAATGCTCGGTAAGTAGACCTTTAATAGTTTGCTGTATAGAGAACCTGAGATAAAGCCGACTGTAGAAAGCTCAGGCTAGGTCCTACCCGGAGCATATTGTTATATTGTTGCCAATAAGAGTAGGGTGGTCTAATCCACATTTGATTGTTGTTGTAGTAGAGTGCTGTGAGTCAGGTCCGACTGAGAGCGACCCTATATATAGGGTTTCCGTGGAGCCGCTGGTAAGTCTGAACCTCCGACCTTGTGGTCCAGCGCTTATCCTAGGGCGCTACACCAAGGCGCCCACATTTCACTATTGCAGGAGTGTCCATGGAAACGCTTCTGCTTGGCCGGAGAAGCTGCTCTACGGAGATGCTCAGGCTCCCACCCAGCTGACAGCCGGCTCCAGACGGAGTGGTGAGAAGAATGGTCAGCAGATTGTCTGGGGAGCTCGGGCCAGGGAGAATTTCTGGAATATACTCACACCGGCCCGACGCTTGAGAGGAAACCAGTATTGCCGAGAACTGCTTCCTCAGTACAAGCAGAGTTGCTACCAAACTGCAGCTGAACACTTCCGGCATGGAGCCAAAAGGTTTATCACGCCCCGGTGCCAGGTGACAACTGTTTGCTGGGAAATGATTTAGGCAACACGTTTCATCGAGTAGGCTCAGAATCAGAGGGGTCTTACCCAAGGGTTCCCATTCAGAGAAAAAGGAATGATTTTGTTTTACCTCATCGCACCTGTGAAAGGTGGATGACCACCTAGACCAAATGCCAGCCTGGGACCCCTCTGCCGTGAGAACACTCTTTCTCACTGGGATGCAGAAATCTAACCGAAAAGTAACTGAAATCAAAATCACTGGTAACAATCTCTAAATGGTTTCTTGTTCTATGTCAGTGACATATACCAGGTTTAGCAATATATCAAGCTTACAAATCCTTGTATTTCCAGACATACCTATGAAGGCCAACACCTTTGGGGGTTTTACCTCTTTTTTTTTTTTTTTGGTCTGTGCTTAGTTTGGGCTTCTTCCCCTCCCCAACCTTGGCATGAAGCCATCACTTCAGTCCCTAGTTCTAGTCCATCACTTCATCTTGCCATCTTCTTATCCAGTGTACCATCGAGTCAGTCCTGACTCACAGTGACCGTGGGGAGGCCTTCAGAGGCTATAAATCATTACAGAGCGAGAAAGCCTCGTCTTTCTCCCATAAAGGAGCTGGTAGGTTTGAACTGTGGACCTACAGTGCCACCAGGGCTCCTTTATAACCAAATTGGTGGTCGTTATGTACCATCGAGTCAGTTCTACCTCACAGCGACCGCAGGGGTTTTCAAAGCTGTAAATCTTTATGGAAGCAAAAGGCCTCATCATTTTCTCCTAGAGCAGCTGGTAGATGCATACTGCTGATGGAGTTACCCGCCTCGTAACCCAGAAATTCTAATTCTACAAGAAGAGTTTAAGTGTGGGTGTCTTCCAAGAATGACTGCAATACAATTTCCTTTAATCAACATTAAGACCTAAAGACACGGCGCGGTGCTGTGGGATAAGCACTGGACCACTAACTGAACAGTAGTGGTTCAAATACACCAACTGCTCCTCGGAAATTCTATGTAGGGTTGCTGTTCTGACTCAACGGCACATAATAACATCAACAAGAAATGACCCAAAGGAGGTCACGCCAGTTATCTACGGATGGCGGTGAGACTGTGGGTAAGCGTTCCTCATTTTGATACGCTTTTCTCATCGGGGAAAGAATAAAAATTTTTTTTAAAGAAATCACATTTCCAAATAATTATACAACAACATAAAGGAGAAAAAAACCTTTATTATAACAAGTTTTCAACTTCAAAACATAGCTCTATGCCAAAGAAATCTGGTCTACCTACCTTTGATCTTCTCCATCAGCCTGGCCCCTAGCCCAAGTAGGACATGAACAGCATGAGCAGGCTAGCCCCCCAGCTTTGGGGGAGATTTTGTTAACATGCATGAGCAGGCTAGCCCACCAGCTATGGGGGAGATTTTGTTAACAGGCATGAGCAGGCTAGCCCACCAGCTTTGGGGGAGAGTTTGTAATAGGTTGGCATGAGAGGGGGCAGGGCTGAGGAAACCTGAATTTTCCATATCAGGCAACGGGAGAGGACACGAAACCTCCTCTGAGTTCTACCAATTAAATGGCATTATACTACAGTGCCACAGTGTCTTATAATGAGACACAAACTACCAGTCCCGATGCATGTTGTTGTTGAGTTGGTTTCTGAGGAGCGGCTGGTGGGTTTGTGCTTACCCTCCAGTGCCATACCAGGACTCTGTAAGGATTTAGAGCCGTGGAAACCCGACGTGGGGTAGCTCTTACTACAGAATGTCTAGGACTTGGAATCACCTCAGTGGCAGTGTGGGGTGGGATGGGGGTCGGTGGGGGGTTGCTATGGAAAAAAAGGCCCACAATGCCCTACAGACACAGCTCTTTCTTTTCTTCTCTCCAAGTGCACGCGCTGTTGTGTCTACCGTGAAAGAGAGGATACCTACACAATCACGTCTAACAAGCAGTGTGTCTTTCCTACGTGTGCAACACAGAGCTAAAACACGCTTTAACGTTTCCACCCAACGTATTTCTGGTAAGATGGCAGGCCACCACAGCCTACAAAACCAGATGTTTCTCAGTCAGTTATAGTTTCCTTGAGAGTGAGAACAGAAGGTCTTTGCTTTCTCCTCATTTGTTCCAAATCGACGTCACAGCCGTCGTCCCATGGCCGCCCTCCGCCCAGTAATTCCTAACAGTTTGTTTTATCTTGTTTTTTTAGTGGCACTCCATGGAGTATATAGGACTGTAAACGTAACTCATCGGTGAGACTATTTCATAAGGTATACTAATGCCAAGTATCAGCAATAAACATAAAGAGTTAGTTACGGCTACCGGTTCTTCTATCAATGGCATTATGTACATATGTGTGTGTTACTTACCACAGAGTAGGCCTTGTAGCAAATTTACAAAGGAGAGCCATCTCAAAATCATGGTGGTTATAAGAGGAAAAAAACGAAAAAAGATCTATTGAAGCACCTCATGAAATCCTATTTCATATCATTTAAACTTTTCAGGTAGATCTGAAATCTCATTATTCTAGTAAATGCCACCTAATACTTATCAAGAATAAGGAGCTCTGGTAGCGTAGTGGTTATGAATCGGGCTGCTAACCTCAAGGTCAGCAGTTCAAAACTACCAGCTGTTCCGCGGGAGAAAGATAAGGCTTTCAGCCCCCGTAAAGATTTACAGCCTGGGAAACCCTGTACAGGGTCGCTATGAGTCGGAAGTGACTCCACGGCACATCACAACAACAACAACAACTTATCAAGGAGTTATCAAGGAGTCCTGGTGTGTTGCTGTGGGTTAATGTGCTGGACTGCAAGGTCAGTTTGAACTCCAAGGTCGGTGGTCCAAGCTCACCAGCCACTCCTTGGAAACCCTATACAGGGTTGCTATAAATTCAAACCGACTCAGTAGCACTTAACAATAACAGTACTTATCAAGGAGCCCTGGTGTGGCACTGTAGGATTAGCACTGCACTGCTAACCATAAGGTCAGCAGTTCAAACTCACCAGCCACTCCTCAGAAACCTTATGCAGAGTTGCTGAGTCAGAACCCACCCGACTATACCTAACAACAATAACAATACTTAAGGCAAGAGGATGCTGGGTAATTAATAGGGCACAGTGCCTCTCCTCAGGGGATTTGCAATCTCAGCTGGAGAGACAAAACCTCCAGAGGAAATGTTTATCAAGATGTTGGCAAACTGAACATTTTAAGATTCTTTTAAAAAGTACCGTAACAGAACAAAAGACTGCTGTCATTTGTATGAGAGTATGGATCAATTAAATTAAAATTTGTGTTTCTTTATTACCCAGTATACTTAATCATTTCAGCTAATTCAATTTCCCAACCTTCCAAAAAATAATTTCACCAGATACTGAGTTGGTAAAAGTAGCATTTTGTCACCATGATCCCATGGTTCATTCAGAGAAGTTATCTTGACGGAAGGGCGGATCAGCATTACTACAAACACATGAAAAGCCATCCAATGGGAACAAGTCATGTGAGGAACGAAGCAGTTGGAACACATCTACTCACCGTCTCATCTCAAAAGAAACAATTTTAGAAATGTCAAGGGGTGAGTTCTCAATAGGGATCCATAGCATCAGAAAGAGACTCTTGTAAATCAAATATTAAAGATTGAAAAAATCAGCCAGACTGCTACACAATTACTGCAGAGGGTCAGATTATTCCCCTGGTGCAAAGATACTAAATCAAAGATGATACACGTGTTTACTCCGAAATCAAAATAGCACAGGGTTTATGCCTTCAGATGTACAGTACCAGCTGTGCAAGGTGAACACCTGTCAGGGAAGAAGAACTCGAAGTTTCCACTAAAGCCAGCACTAGACAAGCAGGAAAACTATGCCCTTGCAGAAAAACAAAGCAACCCCATCCAGTTCCAAGTTTCAATATAACTAGCTGTCTATATGGTGTGGTGCTGTAGGGTAAGCACTAGACTGCTAACTGCAAGGTTGGTTGTTGGTAACCCTACACAGGGTCGCTGTGAGTAGGAACTGACTGGATGTCACACAAAAACAACAAATACTAAAAGGCTATCGTAAATGATGATACAAATGATGATATGGTTTCCATATCCATAACATGGAATGAGTTTACGCAGACTTTCTGGAAAACTCTAAGATCTTGAGCTAGAGCTCAAGAGTTAATAATGACCTGTCGGATGACATCATGGTTGACTCCAGGTGCATCAGTCCAAGGAAACACCTAAACTCTGGATAACACGAAGTCTTCCAGGAGACGACTGAGAAAGTACTTTAACATCCACAAAAAGATGAGATAGAAAGTATTTCACAAGGCCAAAGTTATGTTTACAACTTCTCCACCCAAGTTCTAAAGAATTTCTTTCAGTGATGGCACTGGTTTGTTGATGAGAACACTGGCCTAGGAACTTATGGATAACTATACATTGAGACACTCAATAGATGAATTGGAATTCGTCTGCCACAGAGGGTAGAAAAAAGGGTTCCGGACTAAGAAATAAACGCTGCTGGAGATCACTGCAGCTCTTCGCGATGGCCAGCAGGGGCCGCTAGTGCACAGGCCACAGCCAATGCTACTCAGAGCTGCCATGAAACTAGGCACTAGCTCCAAGGTAGAAACGAAGCCCAGTCTGCTGGGCTCATCACAACAGCCATCATGTCTTTGAAATCACTGCTTCTGGTACCTTGTCTCTAGAACTGAACACTTCTGAAAGATAAGCACACTGAGTCACTGTGTGACCAGCAGAAACCACCAAGCTCTATTCAATTACCTTTTCCAGAACCAAACCCTCAGGTTCCAATGACATGTGATGACTGCCGGGCAGCTTGACTTCCTGGTTTACAGTCCTTGTGGGAATTGATGTATATTATTTAGTTTCTTCACAATAAATGCAAATCCATTCCAGCTGGAGGAAATTCGCAGGAACTGGGCCCAAATGATATGGTAATAATCTGGACACATCAATCTTGAATTGTTGTTGTGGTTGTGTGCCATCAAGCCAATTCTAGCTCATGGCGACTCTACAGGACAGAAGAGAAGTAACTGATCTATGGGTTTCCAAGGCTGTAAGCTTGAGTCCTGGTGTGGTGCTGTAGGATAAGCATTGGACTGCTAACTACAAGGCCACGGTTCAAACCCACCAAACCCTATGCAGGGTTGCTAAGAGTCTGAACCGATTAGACAGCACTTAACAACAACAATGATAAGACAGGGCTTTAAAAAATTCATGGAAAAATTGAATTAACACATAAGACAGTATTTCCATGACTTTTGGGGGGTCCTGGTGTAGCATGGCAGGATCAGCACTAAACTTCTAACCACGAGGTCGGTGGTTCAAATCCACCAGCAGCTCCTTGGAAACCCTAGACAGGTGGCTGTGAATAGAAACCAATGGTACTTAACAACAACAACAATCTTTAAGGGGAATTTCCTCATATTTAGTTGTTAGGTGGACTGTCTGTCTATACCCTTCACACAGAGCCCAGAGACACTCAGATACACTAAGTGGCAATCACTTCTCGAGATCCATTTCGTAACTCTGCTCTAGAATTGGATGAATTTAAGTATCTGGCCCTTTTTGAACTCCAAAACACTGCTGTTTGTTTTAGAGTTTTGCTTGTCAGTCACAGACAGCTCCCAACACCACACAAACATGTGTCCCAGCTTTCACTTGTCACTCCCATTAGACGTGATGGAGGCAGCTTAGCACTAAATCAATTTAAGGAACTGCAGAAGTTAAATACATACATTATGATGATGATGACAGAAGAGGCAATAAATGTCTTGGGGCTCCATTTGCTTTCTTTGTTAAGAAGAAAAAGCTAATTATCTGCAGCTGCCGACCCTGAACACCGAGACCTATTTAGGCCAACGTGAGCCTTGGACAACTGAAAACATTCCTCATAGCTCTGCCCAGTTGTTTTCTTCTTGTAAAATAACATGGGGGGGGGGGGGGCATTACAAAATGTTAAATATTCTCAAGGACGATGTGAAAACACGGTAGAAGATAGAAAATTACACATTTCTATCCCTTTTCACAACCAATTCATTTTAATATGTCCAAAAACAAACTGCCGGTGTTTCATTTCGGTGTTTTTTTTGGGGAGGTGGTAATTCCCATCTTCTAATTAGGCAACATTTAGACAAATGTAAAAGCTCTTCATACAAATTTGTATTATAAGGGAAAAACAAAACAAAACAAAACACAAAACCATGCAACAGAAAGCTGAGAGATTATTGGTTAGAATAGAAATACGAGGGGGCTTCAAAAAGGTCGTAGAAAAATGCCATGATCTTCATTCCATGTTTCCATACAGATGACCAAGGGAGACATTCTGTTCATTTACTTAATGAACAAAGAGAATGAGAAAAGAAAACACATCCCAAAGTCAAAACACTGCAAAATGTCAGAAAATTCACACAGCACCACAAACTTCTGAGTTTGCGTATTATTCTCATTTATTTACCTACCAATCTTCTATTTTTCCTTCTAGTCCCATGAGAATCAAAACCTGAACTAATTGCTTTTTTTTGTTCCCCCCCCCCCACAAATTTAAGGATCAACTTTTAAATTTCCAGGGTATCAAATAAAGGTAAAAAAGATATTTTAATAAGTCAGAGAGAAGAAAGCTCATTATGATCAATAGAATAACTCAAGAATCTCTTAATGTTAAGTTTGCCAAGCACCAAAGGGCCAGGATCCTTGACGACAATGACCAGCCATACTCTGAATTTTGTTCTGCGTTTTCAGTGAACAAACATTATTTTTCTGTTATTTTCTGGAGAACAGCAATTCTTCTCAAAGAAATGCCACTTCAATCTTTTTTTTTTTTTCTAATCTCACAGTTAAAACACTATCTATTTAGGTTTTAAATGAAGTTTTAAGATACATGTAAGCCTTACTATACGGAAACCAATGGAGGTAGAGTCAGATTCATGAAATCTACAATGGAAAGGGACAAAAAAACAAATGTGACATGGGCCTCATAAATCAGAGTTTTCAAAGTGATAGCTTTGTGTCCAAGTCCTTAAGTCAGTCTAACAGGGAAGCATTTTCTTACTATAGCTGCCTCAACCCCCACCCCACCCCTGAGAGTCTAACATGTCACAACCACTCCCCACAATCCCCAGGAACCATCATTGTATTCCTCAGGCCCAAATGGTTGGGGACAAGAGAGAAAAGCTCAGAAATGGTGAAGGTACACAACATGAAAACCAACCTCAACTTAGATGTGAAGAATCACTCAGGAAAATGGTGGTCATGGGGGAGATGTGACCTATCTGCGTGGTAGGAAGAGAAGTAATACAACCAAGGGGCTACACTGTGACAAATGCTAAATTCCCACTGTCCCCAAACTCTTCCAGGGACAGGATCCAGACTGTCCCAACTCTGCACAATCCACCAAGCTCCAGATCTTCTCACAACAGGACACCACCGCCCAACAGAGCTTCGCTGACAGATGACTGTCAACATGGAGCTGATGTCCAGTCTTCACAAAAGAGGATTGAGGTGGGACAGCGCTAACTCCAGGAAGCTGAGCATGGCAGAACTTGGAAGCAGAGGATTACAAAGCAATCTGTGTTTTAAAATGAGGTAGGTAACAGAGATGATGGTCAAGCATCTTCTACCACTTCTAACGCTATGATACCTGGGAACAGTGCAGGAAGCCACTGGTCCTGTCTTTCGCAGCATTCTGAAATCTGCTGGGGACCTGTTATAATTTCTACTTGATTGCTCTCCCAGAGAAGCTTATAAACAGTATAGGGGCTAACAAGGTGAACTGTTATCTCACACACATAAGAGAATGGTTTTGTAAAAGGTTGAGTGACCTGTGCAAGGTCCCAAGGGCAGGTCTGACATACCCTTCAACTCAAAATGCCCCCATAATTATAGCATCACTGTCACTTTGTCACATGTCCCCTCATTTGGCCCTCGTAACAATGCTCTCATGAAACCAGGCACACGGAATTACCCAGGCCTCATTTACAAATGAGAACATTGAGACTCCTAGAACTGAAATTAAGACCTCACTCAAGAATCCTTGGAGAGTAACAGCAGAACCAAGTCTCAAACAGGCTCACTGAGTCCCAGTCCGGTGCTGCTCGGTCTCTGCACATAACTGTTGGTGACAAGTCCCACATGCTTAAACTGGATGCAGCTTCTCTTTGGAGCAGTTCTATGCCTCACCTGTGTCACCGGCCTAAGTCTGAAATGCACAGACCGTCATTGAACTCAGGGAAGCATTGTTTGGATGCTGACTGGTGAAGATAGTAACATCTGTTTCCAATAGAGAATTTACTTTCTAAAAGCTTCTGACTGTCCAAAAGATTCCCACCCAGATTTTTTTGAATGGTCTGGACTGAAGTGGTTACAGGGGGGGTGGGAGTGAGGGAGAAGTATCTTCAAACCCCAGCAGGAAGAAAAAAACCCAAAGGTGTTCCATTTGAGAGATGGTTCAATTATAAATCAGCCTTCTCCTTGCCAACATCTAATCAGCAGGACAGACAGCAGTACAACTTCCCTTCCCAGCATACTACCCTCCCAAAGGCTGGAAGGAGTTCATGGCGCAAACCGGCTGCTCGTCCTCTTTTCATTAGACCCTCATCTAAATCATGGGATGACCGCAGGGGACTCTATCAGGGCTGGCTTGTGCTAAAGGGCACTGGTTGGTCTTTGTGGCCTGATGAAGTCATGGGATACAAAAAGGTCCTTTTTGGACTTTTATCAGTCTTGGAACAGCCAGTTTAGTTTGAGCCAGAAAAATAAAATAGAATCTTGGGCCATCTGGTTCAGTGTCACTTGCTATTGGTTTAGAAAGGCCACTGTTATCAAGTTAGTAAATGTTATCTCTGGAAAGCAGGCCAGGAATATCACACACCGGATAATAAGGTGTAAACGTAGTATTGAAAAGCATGGGGCTTGAGTGCTAATCAGACCCCAGGTTCAAATCCCGGTTCCACTGCCTGCCAGGTAAATGACCTTGGGCAAGTTGCAAACTATCTCAAGTGTATTCTTCTCATTTATAAAACCTAGGTAACAACCCCCTCCCTAGAGAGGTCCTGTGAGAACAAAATGACACCGTGCACGGATGTCACGAGCTGATTCAGCACTAGGGTCTTCACTATCATCTGTGCTTTCTCTCTAGTCCTGTATGAGACAAAAATGTTTGTTACTGTTCTAAATCCTTCTGCAGGCAACAGAACTGACATAGAGCATCTCAGTATCAGCTGGGGGTAGGTATCAAATGTGTGGCACGAGTGCCTAGCACTAACAAAACCTCGCAGCCTCCTGAAGGCAATGAAGTCAGTCACGATTTCATGGATCAGACTGACAGAACCTACTGTTCTGCTCATACATGGATCGGATTGCTGTGTCTCCAAAGAAAGAATCCCAGGCAATATGGAATTCATACCGGGATGGTCCTAGTGAATGAATATGGCTCTGGCCTGATACAGTGCCCCAATAGTTCCTACCTTTGCATCAGGGTGGTTTTCTGTTTGTGCTGGACAGCAGGACTCTGGCCTAACTGTTGCAATACAACAAGATAATCCCACATAGAAGTCAACAGGCTAATATTTAGGCCTTTCCCTTTGTAAGATTAGCCATGTGGTTAAAAATAGAGCAAGAAAGCCCTACAACGTTCAACAGACTCCTGTGAACCTGGATGGAGACCTGGTTGGCCAGCAGTGTGGCAAGACCTGGGGACTCTTTGGCCCAGAGTCAGTGACATAAGAGTGGAGGACTAGAGTGGAGAGTGAAGTGTCCAGCTGATAAGAAGAGAGGGCATATGCACAAGAACACCCACACTTGCAGATAATACCCATTCGACATGGCTTCAATGACTGGATGATCAGAGCTCAACTAGAAGAAAAAAGAAGAGGGGAAAAAAGAGTAATCTGATACAATTTGATGAACTTGACCTACACCTATGGATGCAGTAGCTCAAAAGAGGGAACAAATCTTTATAGCAAGGATCATTCCCACCCCCTCTATACACAGAGTAGACAGGGATGGGCAACTTGGACATTGGCTACCCAAAATGGGTACATTTGGGTACAAAGGGCTACAAAGGCAAGAAGTGGCTGGTTTACAAGCTTTCAAGAGGGAGCCTAGATCCAGAGGGCATGGAAGAAGGTAGGCTCTTCACTGAGTTTTATCCAATCTGTCTAGGCAGGGCTGATGAAAGGAAATGCGGATAGGTCTCTTGTGATACAATAGTGAGTAATTGTTATCAGGACTGATTGTGAGGGTTGGAAATGTAAAGGTAGACATTTTGTAGCAAGGAGGGGAAGTGACTGACTTTGTACTCTAGGAGTGGAGGTCCCTGGGGACCATCATGGAGAGTGAGACCCTACCCAGAGGAGCAGTGATGCCTGAGATGGAGGCAGAGACGATGACGTGGAGAGATGGAGCAGCTGGGAACTTTGGACCCAGAGGGGGAGGGGGCCTGTTATAATTTCTACAGGGGTGGGGGAAGGGTATACCCTTTGGTTGGTTGTTGATGCATGGAGGGGATTGTAACCATGGCAATGAAACAATATACGATAGGATGAATGTAAAACTAATGTTCTCCCATGTAAACTATCACATGTTGTTGTTAAGTACCATCGAGTCGGATCCGACCCATAGCGACCCTGTACAGGGTTTCCGAGGCTGTAAATCTTTACGGGAGCAGAACGCCTCATCTTTCTCCCGCGGAGCGGCTGGTAGTTTCGAACTGCTGGCCTTAAGGTTCGCAGCCCGATTCGTAACCACTACGCTACCAGAGTCACAATAAAATATTTAAAATAAATAATCTTGAAAAAAAAAAAATAGAGCGAGAATTAAAACATACATTCAAAAGCAGCACCCTCAAAAGTTAGTTCAGAATATTGGCAAAGCATCATGGCCCTTTGATGGTATGCACTTTGGTGGGTCTGGCCATCACCAGGTGCTGATGAAATGATCGTTGCATATGACTGGTTTCTGCAAAATCAGAGTGGGCACTAGGAGCTAACTGGAGCAAAAGCTACAGTCTGGGACAAGGAGAGAACATTTCCAATTGTTCTCTAATTCAGGCCTGATCCTGTTTGGGGTGATGACAGTAAGACACATAAAAATCCTCCAGATGAACTGCTGGGTTCTGGGCATTCTTAACAGTACTGGCCTGAAGAATCTAAGGGCTATGAAAGCCAACATCCAAACTCCAGGTTCTGGGCAGGCAAGAAGGCTGTCTACCTACCAACTTACAAGAGTCTAAGGTGACACTGAAGTCCTGGTGTGGCGCTATGGGTTAATGAGACAGACTGCAAAGATGTTTCAACTACAAGGTTGGTGGTTCAAGCTCACCAGCTGCTCCTTGGAAACCCTATACAGGGTTGCTATGGGTCGGATTCAACTCGATGGCACTTAACAACCACAACAAGGTGACATTACATGCACAGTAAGTTTGGGGAGTAAGAAGAAGAATGGATCAAAGAAATCTCTGACAGCACTAAACCAGCAGGAGATGCATTCATTCTTCACCAACCTTTCCTCACTCAGATGGCTAAATGGACCTACGCCCTCTCTGTTCCCGCCACGACATTCAGAAAACCCATGGCCTGCAGACAGCCTGCAGTATCCCTCACATTTCTGTCCCAGTTCAAGATCTAGTTCTAGTAGTATGTCTTCCTAAACCGAATCAAGGGAAGATTGGCAGAACCAACTCAGCGGTTCTGGAGGCAAAGACCTGTCAACCTACTCCCAAAAAGATGACAGCCTAGAGAACACCATGGGGCAGTTCTAGTCTGTCCCATGTGGCCACCATGAGTAGACACAGATTTGATGGCACTTAACAATAAGAACAGCCTTGCTATAATTAGCTGATTTCATTAAATATTAGATGGACCACGGAAGCATGATTAAATGAAAGCAAATATTCAAGGTCTTACATCTATAAAACACCAAGTCAAATGCTTTGCAGAGCCTTGATAGAGGCAAGTTGCTAGCAAATGCTGCTGTTGAAATAGACAAGGGGAGAGAAATATAAAAGACAGAGGAAAATCATAAAAGAGACAAGTGCGTCCCAGACTTGAGAACGGAGTTCGTTGGACCTCTCCCCATAGTCCCTGACTTAGTCTGGACAGAACTAAGGAATGTGCATGTTTAGGAAGTGATGTTGGTGCTAATGCTGATGATGGTGAGGATGCTGGTGTTGATGCTGATGGTGTGAATGCTGATGTTGGTGCTGATGGTGAGGATGCTGGTGTTGATGCTGATGCTGCAGGTCTGGGAACCACTCTCAGAGAATTACTATGGGGGTAAGGATTTAACTGCTTTGCAATTCTCTTAACTTTTCATCTACACTGAAAAACTGGAAACTGAGGATTACTTGTTATGGATATATGTTTATGCAAGATAGATCATTTGGAGTTCCAATCAGCAAACTTCATACCACAACAGAACGCACTGTTGTTTGTTGTTACGTGCAAGTGGTCCACGATTCAAACTGTCCTTGTGGTCCAGTGCTTATCCTCCAGTGCCATACGAGGAAAGGCATTGGTCCTATAAACACAAGTTTCTGGTATCAATGCAGCCTTTGAGACCCAAGTGAGAAGGTTAACTATCAGAGTCCCCAGTGTACAAGTGGGATTCCTGGCTCAGAGAGGGTAAGACACGCAGTGAGGGTCACTGTGTCTGCAATACCTGGCTCTAAATTTATATACACGTCGGCTTCAAGTCAGTGTTTGTTTTGTTTTGTGTTTTTAACCTCTAATCTGGTAGCGTAGTGGTTACGAATCGGGCTGCAAACCTTAAGGTCAGCGGTTCAAAACTACCAGCCACTCCACGGGAGAAAGATGA
>NW_006408574.1:8937768-8942940 GCF_000296735.1 Chrysochloris asiatica
GTACAGGGTCACTATGGGTCGGAACCGACTCAACGGCACTTAACAACAACAACAACAACAATCTTCAAATATAATAGTATATATTGCGTAGTGGTTACGAATCGGGCTGCAAACCTTAAGGTCAGAGGTTCGAAACTACCAGCTGCTCCGCGGGAGAAAGATGAGGCTTTCTACTCCCGTAGAAAGGATTTACACCCTCGGAAACCCTGTACAGGGTCGCTATGGGTCGGAACCGACTCGATGGCACTTAACAACAACAACAACATTCTTTGGAAGAGTGAAAGACATGTTAGAAACCATCTAACATTGGGTCCCAGTCAACTACAGGCCTAGAGAAACAGAAAATGTCCACACTTGAAAAGATTAAAAGCTAGATGGACGATACACATCAAATCCGTCTTCTTGAACAGTTAGGAAAGAGCATCATTTGTAACCCTTGTTGCTGTTGGCCACGGTCACGGAGCTGACTCCTGTTCGTATCAACCTTAAGTACAGGAGAATGTTGAGCACAGCCCGGTTCTGTGTCATCCTCATCACTGCCAACGCGCTGCACTTCATTGTCATAGCTACTGTGGAACCCCATCCCACCAGGGGTCTCCCGTCCCTTCACTGCACCTCTACGTCATCAATCATGATGTTCTCCAGGGACTGACCCCTCCTGATGTCAGCGTGCCCACAAGAAGCGAGCTGGATAATGTTCTGTTGTGATGCAGAGGATTTTCACTAGATCATTTTCAGAAGTGGAGTCCTGGTGGTACTGCAGGATACACACTGGACTGCTAATCTCAAGGTCAGTGGTTCAAACCCACCAAGGACACCATGAGTCAGAATTGACTCCAGGACACTTAACAACAATACCAGTTTTCAGAGGTAGATTTTTTCTTTCTGGTCCGTCTTAAAATCGAAGCTCTGGTGAAAACCTACCCATTCTGGGTAGCCCTGCTGGTATCTGAAATGCAGATGACCTAGCTTCCAGTATTGTAGCCACACACAAGCCACCAAAGGACAACCAGTTAGCTAGTCTGCCAGCAATAATGCAAACATCATGACAACACAACTCCACCTGGGCAAGAGAGCTCTGGAGAATGGACGAGACACAACAACAGAGTCCAAGGGTGCATATATCAGGTATACATTGAATGGATTAATCCAAATAGGTGGCATTATGGACTGCTAAAACACAGAGGAACAGAGTTAGCCAGCCCAGGGCTACAACAGCCATTAAGATGACCCCATGAAAGCAAGTTTTAGAAATCAGAGACGTTTTAGAAACTAGAGACAGAAACAAAACCAGCACCATTTTTCTAAGTAATAAGATGAAATTCCAGAAGTGAGCCATTTGTGCTAAAACAGGAAGGAGTTCAGATGGCCAGTTTTATATATTCTTTCTAATATGTTTAGAACATTGTCGTTCCCCCCTCCACCATTGTTCCAATACTTAAGATCAAGGAGTAAGCTATGGACATTTGCTATCGCGGTAAATCTTGAAATAGTCACTCAGTTTCTTTAGGAAATGAATGAACAGTAAAGAACTTAAGACCTAACTTGTTAGCCTTGTAATAAGAAGTTAGGAACCAAAATATCTTGAAAACTCTAGTAGGGAAACAGGAAAAGAAACTATATAACTTGCTTGAGGTGAAAAAGGAAGGGGAAAAAAATGTTTCACGAAAATAGAGTCCACTTTGATCGCTGTAATCGCTTAATAACATGAATGTGTACTAAGAATTTAGGAATTGGTTTCCATTTGTTACTTGTCATGGCAGAGAAGGAGGGTGCCATATCAAAATAACTAGGAGACCTTCTAAAAAAATCTTGATTCTCACCCAGAGGGATGTTCTCCATCATTACCGATGCAAGGGTACGATGTTCTTCAACTGGGCTGGGATAGGGAACAGATGGAGCAGCCCATCTTTAAGCCACCGTTTAAATCAGTAAGAAAACTGAATCCCATCACGCTCCAAATAACACAGCAATCACATACTTAGATTGAGAATGCTCAGCATCCTGCACACCATAAAGCTCAATATGAGTTTGATCTTCTGGAAACATCTGTAAGACATTTCAAATACGGCAGTTCTGAATGGCATCAAACCATCCTTATCAAGAGATCTCAATGCCGCTGGGCTGGACACGCCTGGAGAGCTGCTGACAAGCAGCAGCACAAGATGGAAGCTGCAGGCAGGGTGACCCCTCAAGACTTCTACAATGTCGGACCAAGAGCATCTCTTCCCAGCAGCCCTCTCCTGTTTGCAGTTAGCACCAGGATGGAATCTCGCTACTCCCCCAAGTCCTCTGCTCATCTAGCCAGTTCCACATTGTTGTGGTTGGTTTTCACTAACACCGAGTTGGCCCTCACACATGAAGACCTCATAAGAAACAGGATCCAGAGGATCCTTCATGGATGGTTTTCCTGAAGTCGTTTGCCAGGTTCTTATTAGTCTGTCTTAATCTTCAAGCTCCTCTGAGACCTGCTGATCATCATTAGAGCAACACCAAAGTCTCATGGAAAGGAAAAGACTAGATTTTGGGTACCTAACCTTTCACAAATCTAAAGGATCTCTTTTCATTTCTACAGAGAGCTGTGCTAGCCCTGAACAAAAAAATTAGTTTACAAACTAAGGGTCAGTGGATCTTTTCAAATGGATGACACTTTTTAAATAATATTTGTTTAATCTATTGAGAAATGTCGAGTAGGAACTGTAGAGATGTAGTGAGTTACACTTTGGACTACTAACCGCAAGGTCAGCTGTTCAAATCTACAAGCCACTCTGCTAGAGAAATTATGAGGCTTTCTGCTCCCATAAAGATTTACAGCCTTAGAAACCCCATACAAGGTAGCTGTGAGTCAGAATCGATCCCAAGGCACTTAACAATAACAATTTCAATCGTATACAATTTTCCTCCAATTTTTCTCCATCATAATTTACCATACTAATCATGTCTTTCTCTGTTAAAAGTCCATCAGTAGTACTATGCTGTTGTTACAAGGTGTCATCAAGTCAGTTTCAACTCATACAACAGAAGGAAACACTGCCCAGTCCAGCCCCGTGTTCTCAACTGTCATGTTTGAGCCCATCGTTGCTCCAAGTGTGTCAGTCCATCTCACTGAGGCTCTTCCTCTTTCACACTGACTTTCTCACTCTACTAATTATGATGGCCTTCACCAGGGAATGGTCCTTTCTAACATGTCCAAAGAATAAGGCACGAAGTCCCATCATCCATGCTTCTAAGAAATGTGCCGGCAGTACTTCTTCCATGACAGATTTGTTGGTTCTTCTGGCAGTCCATGGTACTTTCAGTAATCTTCACCAACACCATATTCAAAGGCACCAATTCTTCTCAATTCTTCCTTATTCACTGTCCAGCTTTCACGGCACAAAAAGCGATTGAAAATCCTATGGCTTGGGTCTACCTACCTAAGTCATCAACCTGATACATTTGCTCTTTGAAACTTTAAACAGGTCTTTGGAGCAGATTCACCTAATGAAATACATGCTTTGATTTCCTGCAGGAGTATTAATCATAGACCCAAGCAAAGTGAAGTGTTTGACGATTTCAATCTTTTCTTTTTTCATGGTGTTTATTGGTCTAGATGTGAGGATTTTCATTTTCTTTACATTAAAGTACAATCCATACTACAGCTGTGGCATCTACATATGGCCGGTTGTTAACGAGTTTTTTTCCAATGTTCGTCTTCATATAATCCAGCTTCCCAGATCATTTGCTCAGCGCACACACAGACTTAAGTATGGTGAAAGGATACAACCCTGCCACACATCTTTCCTGATTTTAAACCATTCAGTATCCCCTTGTTCTGTTCCTTGGTCTATGTATAGGTTCTTCATGAGTACAATTAAGTGTTCTGCAACACCCTTTCTTTACAATGTTATCTATAATTTGTCACGATCCACACAGCCGAAAGCTTTTGCATAGTCAATAAAGCACAAGCATACCTTTCTGGTATTCTCTGCTTTCAGCTAAGATCCATCTGATGTCAGCAATGATATCCCTTTTTTAGGTCCTCTTCTGACCCAGTTAGAATTTCCGGCACTTCTGTTGATGCACTGCTGCAAGTGTTTTTGAGTTACCTTCAGTCAATGTTTACTTGTACGAGGTTAATGATATTGTGCAATGATTTCTGCTGGCTCACCTTTCTTTGGAATGGATACAAGTATGGATCTCTTCTTATCATTTGACCAGATAGCTGTCTTGCAAATCTATTGGCATAGACAAGTGAGCACCTCCAGTGCTGCATCAGGTTGTTTAAACATTATAATCTGGAGCCCATCAATTCTTAGAGCCTTGGTTTTTGGCTTTCAGTACAGCTTAGGCTTCCTCCTTCAATACCATTGGTTCGTGAGTTTGAGCTACCTCTTGAAATGGCTGAACATCCATCAATTCTTGGTCCCGTGATCCTGTATATTCCTCCCATCTTCTTTTGATGCTTCATGCATTATTCAATATTTTTTGTACTTGTGGTTGGTGGTAGGTGCTGTCAAGTCAGTACCGACTCATAGCAACCCTGTATAGGGGCAGCATTGGATCCTTTCACCAACTTGCTCATTGGCAAATACAGCCTGGAACTGAAGAAAATAAAACAAGTCCACAAGAGCCAAAAAAAAAAAAGACCTTGAACATATCCCACCTGAATTTAGAGATCATCACAAGAACAGATTTCATGCATTAGACACTAAGGACCAAAGACCAGAAGAACTGTAGAATGACACCAAAAACATCAGACAGGAAGGCAGCAAAGGTCAATAAGAAGACCAGAAAGAATGAAAAAGACCAAAATGGAGGCGGAAGAGACTCTGAAACATGCTCTCCAGTAAAAAGATGCTAAAGTAAATGGAAGAAATGAGGAGGTAAAAGAGATGAACAGAAAATTTCAAAGGTCAGCTCGAGAAGACAGAGTCAAATATTATAATGAAATGTGTAAAGACCTGGAGTTAGAAGACAAAAAGGGAAGAACATGCTTAGCATTTCTCGAGCTGAAAAAACTTCAAGCCTCAACTTGAAACATTAAAGGATTCTATGGGCAAAATTTCTGTTCAGCTCTTGTTACCTCCTCATTTCTTCCATTTGCTTTAGCATCTCTATGCTGGAGAGCAAGTTTTAGTGTCTCTTCTGACATCCATTTTGACCTTTTCCTTCTTTGTTGTCTTCTTAATG
>NW_006408574.1:8944210-8963708 GCF_000296735.1 Chrysochloris asiatica
TTCGTCTCTCATATTTCAGACATATTATCAGGAGGGACCAATCGCTGGAGAAGGATATCATGTTTGGTAGGGTGGAGGGTGAGAGAAAGAGGAAGACCCCCAACAAGATGGATTGGCCAAGTAGCAGCATCGATGGACTCAAGCATGGAAACAATAGTGAGGTTGGCCCAGGATCAAGCAGTTTTGTCCTGCTGTGCACAGGTCGCTATGAGTCGGTACCAACTCGATGGCACCTAACAACAAAAATCGGCAAAATATTGAATGATGCAGAAAGCATCAAAAGAAGATGGAAGGAATACACAGTCACTGTTCCAAAAAAAAAAGGTCAATGTTCAACCATTTCAAGAGGTAGCAGGTGATCAATGATACTGAAGAAAGAAGTCCAAGGTGTGCTGAAGGCATTGGCAAAGAACAAGGCACCGGGAATTGATGGAATACAAATTGAAATCTTTCAACAAAATGAGGCAGCACTGGAGGCACTCACTCATCTATGCCAAGAAATTTGGAAGACAGCTACCTAGCCAACTGATTGGAAGAGATCCATATCTGTGTCCATTCCAAAGGGAGGTGACCCAATGAAATGTGAAAATCATCGGAAAACATCATTGATACTGCATACAAGTAAAATTTCACGAAAGCTAATTTAAAAACAATTGCAGCAGGACATTGACAGGGAGCTGCCATAGGTTCAAGGTGGATTCAGACGGGGACATGGAAGGAGGGTTATCACCACTAACGTAAGATGGATCTTGACCAAAAGCAGGGAACACCAAAGAGATGTTTCCCTTGCTTTACTAACAACACAAGGGTTTTCAATTATGTGGATGATGACAACCTATGGACAACATTAGGAGAGTGAGTATTTCAGAACACATAATTGTGCTCATGAGGAGCCTGTATATACAGCAAGAGGAAGGTGTTAGAACAGAACAAGGGAACCCCGAATGGTTTAAAATTAGGAAAGGTGTGCACCAGGGTTGTATTCTTTTACCATACTTATTCAGCCTGTATGCTGAGCACATAATCCGAGAAGCTGGAGTATATGAAGAAGAGCATGTTATCAGAATAACAGTAAGACTCATTAACAACCTGCGATGAACAGATGATACAACCTCCTTGCTTGCTAAAAGCGATTAGCACTTCCTTACAGATGAAGATCAAAGACCACAACTTTCTGTATGTACTGCACCTCAATGCAAAGAAAACAAAAATCCTCACAACTGGATGAATAAATAACATCAGGATAAATGGGGAAAAGATTTAAATTGGCAAAGATGTTATTTAGTTCATATCAACCATCAACACTCATAGAAACAGCAGTCAAGAAATCAAACCATGCATATTGCACTAGGCATACCTGTTGCACAAGACCTCTTTAAAGTGTTCAAGATCAAAGATGTCCGTTTGAAGACTAACGTGTACCTGACCCAAGCCACATTATTTTCAATTGCCTTATATGCATGTGAAAGTCGAACAATGAATAAGGAAGACCATAGAAGATTGATGCATTTGAGTTATGGTGTTGGAGGAAAATATTAAAAGTACTGTGGTCTGCCAGATTAACAAACAAATCTGTGTTGGAAGAAGTATAGTCAGAATGTTCCTCAGAAGCCAGGATGGCCAGACGTCATAGCTCATACTTTGGACATAGTATCAGGAGGACCCAGTCCCTGGAAAAGGAAATCATGTTTGGTAAAATGGAGGATCTGTTAAAAAGAGGAAACCGCCCCCAACAAAAATTGATTGGCACCGTGACAGCAGCAACGGGTACAGGTGTAGCAACGATTGTGAGGTTGGCGCATGACCAGACAGAGTTTCATTTTGTTGTGTATAAGGTCGCTACGAATCGATATCAACTCAAAGACACCCAACACTAGTAACAGCAGCCTAGGATTTCTGAGGCTATAAATCCCTATGGGGGCAAAAAGCTTCCTATTTCTCTAGTGAAGCTGCTGATGGGCCCAAACCAATGACCACAAGGTCAGGAGTCCAGTGCTTTCCCTACAGAGCCAGAGTTCCCATGTTGTTGCTACTGTTAAGTTCTGTTAAGTCGATTCTGACTCACAGTGACCCTGCATAGGGTTTCCGAGGAGTGGCTTCTTGGTTTGAACCCCCATGCTTGTGGTTTGTTTGTTGTTAAGTGCCATGGAGTCAGTTCCGACTCACAGTGACTCTATATAGGATTTCCAAGGAGCTGCTGGTGAATTTGAACCACGACCTTGTGGTTCAAACCAACAGTGCAATTGAGTGCTTATCCTACAGTGCCATTGTTAGTATTTGTAGTACAGTGCTTATCCTATAGCAATGTATCAAGACTCCATTTTGCCCTCCAAATCCTTTAATATTGCAGTTGAATTTTTTCTTGTTTTTTTCAGCTTGAGAAATGCTGGGTGTGTTCTTCCCTTTTGGTGCCCTAACTTCAGGTCTTTTGCACATTTCATTATAATATTTGACTTTGTCTTCCTGAGCTGCCCTTGGAAATTTTCTATTCAGCTCTTTTACTTCCTCATTTCGTCTAGTTGCTTTAGTTTCTCTACATTCAAGAGTAAGTTTCACTCTTCTTCCTTCTGCCCTCTCTTCTTTCTGCCTTCTCTTCTTCTACCTCCTGCCTTCTCTATCGGGCAGAGGTCACCTTCCTCTTCCTCACCCTGAATAAAAGTTTCTAGACGGGCAAAAAAAAAAGAGAAAGTTTCAGAGTCTTCTTCTGACATCTATTTTCATCTTTGTTTCCTGTCGTTTGAATGGCCTTTTGCTTTCATCATGTTTGATGGTTTGATGTCATCACACAACTCCTCTGGTCTTCCGTCATCAGTGTCTAAAGCATCAAATCTGTTCTTGAGCTGGTCTCTAGGTTCAGGTGGGATAAACTCAAGGCCATATTTTTGGCTCTCATGGACTTGTTTCAATTTTCTTCAGTTTCAACTTGAACTTGCATATGAGCAATTGATGGTCTGTTCCTGTTTGGCTCTTGGCCCTATTTTGGCTAATAATACTGAGCTTCTCCATCATCACTTATAGTCTATTTGATTCCTATGTGTTCCATCTGGCAAAGTTTACATGTATAGTCAGCATTTAGGTTCTAAAAGGAAGTTGCAAGGAATAACTCATTGATCTTGCAACATTCTATCATACGATCTCTCCAGCATCATTTCTGCCACCAAGGACATTCTCTTCCAACTACTGATCCTTCCTCTTTGTTTCTTCTAGTGTTAGAGTTACTGCTTTATACAGTTATCTTTTAAGACAGGTAAGAGTTCCTAACAAAAATAAACGTGTATGTCTTTTTAAACAACTTTCACCAAAATGTCCATGCAGATATCTTTATGCCGTTCTTTACAGAGACTAGAGTTCTAGTGTCCTTTTCTTTCAGTCTAAGGAGCCCCTTGACTATTTTATTGTGGTCAAGATACACATAACAGAACATCCAACATCTGAACAACTTCTACCTACACAATTCAGTAACAGTGATTACAATCTTCAAGATATACAACCATCCTACATAGCCTTTCCCACACATACTGCCATTAATGTAATTTCTTAGAGGTCAGGTTGTCTACCAATGAATTCTCTCAGTCCTCGTTTGTTTCAAAATGTCTTCACAACACCTGTTTTAGAAGAGTTTAGCTCTCTAGATGGAGAACCCTTGGCTGGTACTCTTCTTTATGCACTGTCAGATACTCAGGTCTCAGAGGTGCTTGAGGAGAAGTCAGATGTCAGTCTTACAAAGCGACCTTGGCTTTTAACATAATCTTTGTCTTTGATTTTTTGTAAATGTGGCTATTGCATGTGGCTCTCTCTGAGTGGATTCTACTTGTAGTTTCTTGAGCTTACTGAATGTGTACATTAATATTTTTCATCGAGTATGGAATGTTTGATGCCATGCCTTCTAATATTCTTTCTGCCCGTTTCTCTGTACCTCCTGACATTCCCACATGTATAGGCTGGTACACCTGAAGTCTTCGTTTATTCAGCACTTTCATGAACTCCTTCACAAAACTCCTTCTACTCCTTCAGTAGATTCCATACTCCCTGTAGCAGGTGGTCATTGTCTTGCCTATTTGTGTTATGTTTTTTTAAGTTCCTGTTTTTGTTTTTACACTGGGTTTCCTGGGAGTCACACCTGAATCCGTATAAAGGAATGGTCACCAACGAGTGTTCAGTGTGCCTTCCACCCTTTGCCAGAGGGGGGAATGTGTGTGAGAAGACACATCTTCTGCTTACAAGGAGCCTCAAGGTCAGCCAGAGGTGAGTCAAGTGTTGTCCTTCCACATGGAGGTCGTTCCTGGGCATGCCCCCAGTTTGGGCATCTCACAGCCATTGAGACATTCAGAACTATCACAGAGCTTTCAAACTGCCCTATGTTGACCAATTCTCCAGGATTTCCTTTTAAATTCCTGACCACACTTTTTTTTTTTTGCCCAACTGAAACCACAGCCTTGAGCCTTGAGATGTTGCCAACAGTTTGCTATTGTTTTGGGAATGCCCTTGGGTAGTCTTTTTCTTTTCCCCACCCTGCAGCTGAGCAGAGCTCTGAGTCAAATCCACTCCCCACCACACTCTGAGAACAGAGATTTCCCAGAGAGCTGCAAGTTCGGACAAAATATTAACGATACTCTGGGGAGGGTGCTTTTCAGGGCGCTCCAAAAGTGGTCACATCTCCCAGTGGGCTGCCAGACTGCCAGGTTTGGCCTCAGCCACAGAGCTGGGGAGGGACAGGAGGTGGAAACAGTCCCAGGTGAAAATGGCACAGACCCCACCATCTTAGCAAGCTTCAGTAGTTTCTCTTGGATAGACCATTTTCAATTCATTGTGGGGCTTTGGTGGTTTGCCAGAAATATGAAACAGCAGAATTTAGTTGTTTTGCTCTTGTTTTTGCTTTTTGAGAAGAAGGTCAAGTTCTCTGAGGCCCTCACTCAGCAACAGGGGAAGTCATTCGAGCTCTGTAATATCCTAAACCTACTTTCATGCCGTTTTTAATCACAGAAGAAGATTGTTAATCTCCTCCCTCCACCAATAAATAAATAAATAAATAAACAAAACTGATTTCACTATAAAATTACATGTGTAAATGTTTAAAACCACTGATTCTGATTCTTTTATTTCCAGTAGAAACTTTAATGGAAAAAAAAAACTATATTCCAGTTGTTCCTGGGAGTCACACCTGAATCCATATAAAGCGATGGTCACCAATGAGTGCTCAGTGTCATAAGTGCCATGGAATCAGTTCTGACTTACAGTGACCCTGTATAGGATTTCTAAGGATCAGCTGGCCGGTTTGAACAGCTCACCTTATGGTTAGCAGTCCAGGGCTTATCCTACAGCACCACACTAGGAGACCAATATATGGATTCAATAAAACTAATCTGAGAGGGAAAACCATGCAGCACATGCAACCCCTGAGGCAACTTGTCCCTGCTGGAAACACTAATGCAGCAACCACCTTTAAAGAAAGGGGATTCCTGGTCTCAGATCCATTCTTGGCCCCAAGAGGGTTCTCACTCAAATCTTTCCTGAACAACATAAACCAAGTCAAGTGAAGGCAAAAACAATGTTGTTTTCTTACTGCGCTGACCTGGGCCAAACCCAATGCAACTCTGAGCTTCAGGGACAAAAACCAGCCTGGGGAAGACTGGGGGTGGGAAAACAAACCGAGAAGCAGAACCAGAGACCTGAACATCGGAGGCCACCCTAGTCTCCTGAGTTTCCATGGGCGTATGTCATATACACCCAAGCACAGGCCAAGCAGATGTAGGCAGGTTAGAGTACACTGAGTTTGGGGAAGAGAAGAGTCCTAACTGTCATTTCTCTTCTAGGTTGGTTGAGATTGGCAAACCTGGGCAAGGATGAAACTGGCAAAGTGAACACCCTTTAGCATGACTTCCATTTCCAAGTCTACTGTTGTGTCTTCTGCCTATTTGCTACACAGTAGTGTAGCCAACAAGCCCAAAACGGACGGGTTTACACAAGAACTCAGGAGTCTGCAGTCTGGGCAGGGCTCAGCAAGGCGGTTCTGCAGTTCCTCCAGCATGCTGCTAGCATGAGGTTAGCTGCATTCAGCTGGCAAGTGGGAGCTGGGAAGACTGGGCTTATCTCTCACATAATCTCAGCACTTCTCCTTCTCCTTGTGACCTTTTCCCCACGTGGTTTCTCCAGTCTCCCCAGGGGGGTACCTAGATTTCTTACATGATTAGCTTTCCAAAAGAAAAAACTGCCAGACCTTCTTAAGGTTTATGGCCAGAACTCGCAGTTTTCATTCTGCTGCATTCTGTTGGTAAAGTCAGTCACAGGACTGATAATGATGGGGCCCTTGAGGGACACGGTCCACTGGGGGCCATCCATGTAACACACGACTCCAACATTAAGGCCAACATTCAGAAGACTGAAATGAGAACAACCACAAGGAACTCTAAAAATGGAGAGAGCTAAATCAAGGCAGGGCAATGACAATCAGATTACATTCTCCTCCCTAACTGAGATCAACCTAGGTTCCGTGAGAATCTTAACTATAGGTGGAAGGAAACACTATGAACATGACTAATCACTTACCAGTCACATGAGCTTGCACAAGTCTGTTCATCAGTCCATCCTATTTGTAAAATATGGGAAATGATACCTACCCCATCTAGCTCATGAGAACAAATAGCACAGGAAATAAGAAAGCGCTCTGAAAACTGAACTGCTCTCCAAAGGTAAGGAAGTATTATTTACCTGACACACCTCAGTACAGTCAAGCTGGCCAGGCTCTATTTTCTCCATTCAAAGAAATTATAATAATCATAGTTAATTACCCCATATGCTAAATTACTACCACAGCAATGATATTATGTATAAATAATGAGCTAAGTGCACATTATACTTTGCTACTAAGAATAACACCACTAGTACTAGCTTCAGTCTATTGTTGCTCAATTATAGGTCAGATGCTGCTAGATACGGCAGGTAAACCCTTACAAGAGCTCAACACCACAGGTATTCCCCCTCGTTTACAGATAAAGAAACGAACACTGAAGGACTCTAAGAAGTATGCCTCTGGTCAAGCAGCTAGCAGTGGCAAGTACAGGATTCATGTCTAATACGCTCTTGAAAAATATTTGCTGTCTAAATTAAGGAAGAAATATGCAAAGCCAAGTCTACCTGGCTTTAAAGCAAAGAATCTTTCATCTACAGGTATATGTTACTTCATGTCTGTTTGGGTAACATCCAACCACATATGTACCTGTGTCCCAAAAGGTTTTGTTTTTGTTTTTGAAAAGAGAAAACAGTTCTCCTTTTCTTAAGCATTTGATTGGTTGCTAACCAAAAGGTCAGGGGTTAAAACCCACCCGTCAGTCAGTCCTCAGGAGAAAGCTGTGGCAGTTGGTTTCATTGGCGCTTTATAGCCTTGGGAATCCTATGTAGTGGTTCTACTCTATGCTGTAGGGTCACTATGTGTTGGAATAGACTGGATGGCAATGGGTTGTAATGGTTTTACAGACCCCAAACCCAGATCCTTGTATCACCAGGCACATGAGGCAGATGACATGACTGTGGGTGGGCTCCCTCCCCTGATGGCTTCCCCCAACAGCCACTGCCGATGCCCATTCTATCCATGGCTGCTGGCACTTCTGGCAGAGGTGGCAACAGCAGCAGCAACCAGGACAACTGAAAGAGGGCTCCCAGAAGGTTTTAATATGATGTTCACACAACGTCCAAACCACTTTACGTCCTATTTTGCAGAATAACTGAATGTTCAGCAACATGTGTATGTCAAAGTACTTCCCTCTCACAGCGCCTGTGTTTATATGCAGCTACTACCTAGAGTCACAGCAAGCATATGTAATTAGCATGAGCAATGATCCATAAAATGGTTTCAGTCCAATCATCTGAAAACATTGCTGATCTTGCTCCCCTAGGATTCTAAAGCCACTGAAACATACCTCAATTGCCTTCACTTCAGGGCGTAAATCTTTCAAGAGTCAATGTGAGTGATCACAGACCATCTATAATGTGGGAAAGCCTTCACTAAAGTCTATAAATCTTTAATGAGTTATTATAGTCCTTGTATGATGTGGGAAAACCTTCATTTAAGCGTGTCAATCTTTAACACATCTAACGAGTCAATATGAGTGATCACAGTCCTTATAGAATGTGGGAAAGACACTTAAGTGATCCACTTACAGAAAAACGTAACCTTACTAAAAAAAAAAAAAAAAAGGAATACTATTAAAACCTTACCCAATATTTTTAAATAGTAAAAACTGTGTGCAGTACAGATGAGAAAGACTCTTAAACTAAGAAGCCGAAGTAAGAAGTAAAATCAGTACCAACGTTCAACAGGAAACTAGGTTAAGAACAACGGCCCGGCCACAAAACCAACAGAATGGCTGAAAACACACTTTAAAGTTTTGATGGGTTTTTTGTTTTGTTTCTTAATTACCTGTCAAATAAATGCAATTTCAAGTAAGGTTCTTTCTTTGGTGAAGTATCAGATAGAAGGAAAAAAAAAACCATCAAAAATCAAAAACGATTGCTCCCACTAAGTGTCCACGATCTAGCAAAGAGAAAGACAACACAGTACAGAGGTTAGAGGCGAAAACGGCCCCACCTTTGGAGAGAGCAGGCTGGTGGTGTGGGGAAGCAGCACCTCCCTTCCAGAAGAAACCCGAGAAAGGAAATGATTGAACAGTTGCACCGACATGCACACACGATACTTAATTCACCTTGGGTACTTTATTTCACTGCTACTGGGAGATTCCAGTTGGGACACAGTTTTGTAGATGCGAACAGTGACGAATTGCTTGTATTAATTACATGTTTGCTGTGATCACAGTTGTGATACCTGTATATCAAAACAGGGATTGTGAGAAGGAAGTACACCCTAAATGTCTAAACTGGCAATTGCGTCAATTATGGCACAATCATACAGTATGATACTGTATAGTAAAATATACACACATACTTACGGGGGCTTTGAAAAGTTTGTGGAAAGAGAAATTAAAAGGTTTTTTTTAAAAAAAAAAAAAAAAGGTAATGATATGTATGTATATTTATATGTATGTTATTGTTAAGTACCATGGAGTCGGTTCCAATTCATAGTGACCCTTCCCAGGGTTTTCAAGGCTATAAATCTTTACAGGAGCAGAAAGCCTCATCTTTCTCCCTCAGAACTGGTAGTTTTGAACTGCCGACCTTGAGGTTACCAGCCCGATTCATAACCACTACACTACCAGAGCTCCTTACGTATATGTATCTAGGTGCACCTGACCCAAGCCATGGTATTTTCAATAACCTCATATGGATGCGAAAGCTGGACAGTGAATAAGGAAGATCGTAGAAGAATAGATGCCTTTGAATTATGGTGTTGGAGGAAAATACTAAAAGTGCCATGGACTGCCAAAAAACCAATAGATCTATTTTGGAAGAAGTGTAGCTAGAGTGCTCCTTAGAGGCCAAGATGGCCAAACTTCATCTCTCATACTTTGGACATATTGTCAGGAAGGAACAGTCGCTAGAGAAGGATATCATGCTTGGTAAGATGGAGGGTCAGAGAAAAAGAGGAAGACCCCCAACGAGAGATGGATTGGCCAAGTGGCAGCATCGATGGACTCAAGTGTGGCAACAGCAGTGAGGTTGGCCCAGGATCAGGTAGTGTTTCGTTCTGCTGTGCATAGGGTCACTATGAGTCGGTGCCGACTCAATGGCACCTAACAACAACAGTTATGTATTTACCACCTTAGCCAAGCCAACTGCCATCAAGTCAATTCTAACTCATCCTGACCCTTGTAGAGTTTCTGAAGCTATTAATCTTCATGACAGCTGACAGCCTCATCTTTCCTCCACAGAGCAGCTGGTGGATTTGAACCATGTGCTTAGCAGTCCAATGTCTAACCCATAGCACCACTAGGGTTCATATGGTGCAGTGGCCTAAACACTGGGATGTTAACCAAAAGGTCAGTGGTTCAAACCCACCATCTGCTCTGTGAAAGCCAGGTGAAGCTGTCTGCTCCCATAGAGATGAAAGCCGTGGGGAAACCAGGGAACAGTTCTGCTTTGTCCTGTAGGGTCGCTATGATCAGCATCTAAGCAATGGCAGTGATTTTTTTTTTAAATAAAGTCAAAAAAGTATAAAATGTTTGTTTACTAACCTATAGCAAAACTCATGATGTAGGTGGCAAGGTAAAAGCCAACTTGTCTGAGCAGATAGCAGTGGGAAGTGCATGCATGTTGAGGTGTAGGAGAATGGGGCCCCAGGGAGCAGGCACGAGCATGTGTGTGATGATAGAGAGCTCACAGCTCACACACGATCCTCACAGCTGTCCTCTCTGAGCAGTGGGATGAAGACTGACCCATCGCACGTTCTGCTTTATACTTTCCTGAACTTCCCCCAACATTCCACAGTAAGCCTGCCGATGCCTCGTCATCTAAGACAATAAAATGATTTTTATTTGGAGCCATGCCAACTATCACAAGCATAAGACTTGGTGAACATTCAAAGATGATCACATTTACAATGAAAACATAGCGTGACAAAGCAGTGGCGATGGATGTTGAGGGGACATTCACATTCTTACTTTCAAATGGCTTAAAATAATATCATCTACAAGTTGTTGTAGCAATAGCTAAGTACCCTCGAGTCGGTTCTGACTCACAGCGACCCTGAGTGGGGTTTCCGAGGAGGGGTTGGTGACCTTGAGCTGCTGACCTTGCGGTTCAAACAATCCTTGCCGTCTACTGCATTAACCCACAGTGCCACACCGGAACTCCATAATCTACATAGATTCTCTTCATACACTGCTTAGAACTTGTCATTTCTTGTAAGATGTCATTAAAAAAACAACAGAATGAATGCAACAGGCATGTTTAAAGACTACAAAATGCACTTGGCATGGGGGTGCTGTATCGTACTTCTTTGAAAATAACTTGGATATATTAGGTCCTAAAGACTTTGGCCATGACTCCTCTGTCAGTGTGTCGTACTGTGGTGGCTTGCATTTTATCGTGATACTGGAAGCTATGCCACTGGTATTTTGAATGCTGACAGGGACAACAATGGAGGACAGACTTCAGCAGAACTTCCAGACTAAGACAGAATAGGAAAAAAAAAGTGAACTACTTCTGAATGCTTAGCCACTGAAAACTTTATGAATAGCAGTGAAGCACTATCAGTATTAGAATACTGACTATTGAAACATGAAGAATAGCACCAGAATATCGTCAGACATAGTGCCGGAAGATGAGCCCCTCAGGTTGGAAGGCACTGAAAATACAACTGGGGGGGAAGAGTTGCCTCCTTAAAGTAGAGTTGACCATGATGACACAAATGGAGAAAAGCTTTCAGGAACTTTATTTGCTGATAGGACAAAACTCAAAATGAGGAAAAATAGCTGCAAACATCCATTAATAATCATACCATGGAAATGTGCAAAGTATGAATTTGGAAAATTGAGAGTTATCAAAAATGAAATACAACACATAAACATTGATATCCTAGACATTAGTGAGCTAGCATGGATTGGCACTGTCCATTCTCAATCTGACAAGCACATGATTTACTATGCCGGTAATGACAAATTGTAGAGGAATGGCATCACATTCATCATCAAATTCACGATCTGTCTTGCAATACAATGCTGTCTGTGATAGGACAGGCCTACAAGGAAGACCAGTTGATAACACTATTATTCAAATTTACACAACCACCACTAAAGCCAGTGATGATGAAATTGAAGAATTCTAGTAACGTTCCGTCTGAAATTGATCAACTATGCACTCAAGATGTATTGATCATTTGATCATTACTGGTGATGGAAATGTAAGTTGGAAACAAAGAGGACGAATCAATAGTCAGAAAATATGTTCTTGATACAATGCTGGAGGATTACATAATTGAATTTTGCAAGACAGATGACTTATTTTCATTGCAAATACTTTTTTTAAAAAAACAATATAAAAGACAACTATACATATGGAATTCACCTGGTGGAATAAACAGAAATAAAATTGGCTATATCTGTGGAAAGAGATGATGGAAAAGCTCCATATCTTCAGTCAAAACCAGGCAAGGGGCAGGCTGTGGAACAGACCATCAATTGCTCATATGCAAGTTCAGGCTGAAGTTAAAGAAAATGAAAACAGGTCCATAAAGAACCAAAATATGACCTTGAACATATCCCACCTGAATTTACGAGATCGTCTGAAGAATAGATTTCACTAAAGACTGAAGACCAGAGAGAGTTGTGAAATGATATCAATAATTTCATAAAGGAAGAAATCAAAAGGTCATTAAGAAGACAAGAAAGAAGGACAAGACAAAAATGGACGTCAGAAGAAATACTGAGACTAGCTAATGCAAATGGAAGAAATGATGAGGAAGTAAAAGAGTAGAACAGAAAATTTCAAAAGGCAGCTTGAGAAGACAAAGTCAAGGACTATAATGAAATGTACTGGAGTTACAAAACCAAAAGGAAAGAACACACTCAACATTTCGCAAACTGAGGGAACTGAAGAAAAAAAAAAAAAAAAATCAATCCTGGATTTGCAATATTTCTGGATACTATGGGGAAAATAGAGTCCTGGTGTGGCATTGAGGGTTAATGCGCTGGACTACAAGGTCAGTTTGAGCTGCAAGGTTGGTGGTTCAAGCTCACCAGCTGCTCCTTGGATACCAGGTCACTATGAGTCAGTACCGGCTCAACAGCACTTAACAACAACAACATGGGAAAGATACTAAGTAATGCAAAAAGCATCAAAAGAAGATGGAAGGAAAAAAAAAGTCACTCTATCAAAAACAATAGATCTGTTTTGGAAGAAGTGCGGCCAGAGTGCTCCTTGGAGGCCAGGATGGCTAAGCTTTGTCTCTCCTACTTTGGACATATTGTCCGGAGGAAACAATCACTGGAGAAGGATGTCATGCTGGGTAGGGTGGAGGGTCAGAGAAAAAGAGGAAGACCCTCAACAAGATGGATCAGCCAGGTGACATCATTGATGGCGTCAAGTGTGGCAGCGGTAGTGAGGTTGGCCCAGGATCGGACATTGTTTCGTTCTGCTGTGCATGGGATCGCTATGAGTCGATTCCGACTCGATGGCACCTGACAACAACAACATCAAAAACAAACGGTTGATGTTCAAACATTTCAAGAGATAACATATGATCACGAGCAAATGGTATTGAAGGAGAAGTCCAAGTACACTGAAGGCACTGGCAAATAACAAGGCTCTGGGAATTGATGGGAAAAAATGCAATCTTTCAACAAACTGAGGCAGTACTGGAGGCACTCACTCATCCGTGTCAAGAAAACTGGAAGACAGCTACCAGGACAACTGATTGGAAGAGATCCATATTTGTGCCCATTCCAAAGAGAGGTGCCCCAACAGAATGCAGAAATAAATGATCAGGCAATATCATTAACATCACATGCACATAAAATTTTGCTAATGATAATTAAAAACAAAATAAAAAGATAATTCAAAAACGGCTGTATAGACAAGGGAAGTGCCAGAGGTTCAAGTCAGATTCAGACAAGGACATGGAATAAAGGATATCATTGCTGAAATCAGATGGATCTTGGCTAAAAGCAGAGAATACCAGAAAGATGTTTACCTGGGCTTCATTGACTACACAAAAGATTTTGATTGTGTGGATCATGACAAACATGGACAACACTGCAGAGAATGAGTATTCTGGAACACTTAATTGTGCTCATGAGGAACTGGTGCATAGACCAAGAGACAGTCTTTTGAACAAACTAGGGAACACTCAATGGTTTAGTATCAGGAAAGGTTTATGCCAGGGTTGTATTCTTTCACCATACTTACCCAATCAGTAAACTGAGCAAATCATCGGAGCATCTGGGTTATATAAGGAAGAAGAATGTGGCATCAGGATTGGAAGACAACAAATGAACAGCCTGTGGTGTACAGATGATACAACATTGTTTGCTGAAAGCAAAGAGGGCTTAAAATACTGACGATCAAAGACCACAGCCTTCACTATGATATGAACCAAATATCCTCACCACTGGACCAATAAATAACATCATGATAAAAGGAGAAAAGATTGAAGTTGTCAAAGATTTCATTTTGCTTGGATCCACTGCCAATACTCATGGAAGCTGCCGTCAAGAAATCACACAGTGCATGAGGTAAATCTGCTGTATAGGCCTCTTTGAGGTATTCAAGAGCAAAGACGTCAGTTTGAGGACTAAGGTGTGGCTGACCCAAGCCATGGCATTTTCAATAGTCTCATGTGCAGGTGAAAGTTGGACAGTGAATAAGGAAGACCATAAGAATTGATACATTTGAGTTACGATGTTGAAGAATATTAAAAAGTACCACAGATTGCTAGAAAAACAAATCTGTTTGGAAGTACAGCCAGGATACTCTTAAAAGCCAGGTTGGCCAGACTTTGTCTCTCATACTTCAGACATATTATTACAAGGGACTAATCCTTGGAGCTGGACATCATGCTGGTAAAGTGGAGGGTCAGCGGTTCGAGCTCACCAGAAGCTCCTCGGAAACCCTATACAGGGTCGCTATGGGTCGGAACTGACTTAACGGCACTTAACAACAGTAACAACTAACACGATGGATTGGCGTAGTGGCCACAACATTGGGCTCATGCGTCTTAAAAACACAAATAAAGAAGCAAAAAGCTCTGCACCGAAAGGTCACAAAACTGGAGAAATTCCTAAGATGATGATGATGATTTCATTTCAGAGAAATTTAAAGGAAAAACAAAAACAGAAATCTTTGATTCATGGGAGAACAGACAAGGTTATTTTTAAATGAATGAGTTTTATTGACTAATGTTGTAGTTAAGTGCCTCGAGTTGGTTCCGACTCATAGCAACCCGTATAGGGCTTCTGAGGAGCAGCTGGTGAGCTTGAACCGCCGACCTTGCAGTCCAGTGCATTAACCCACAGCGCCTCCCCAGGGCTCCTTCTTGGCTAATGGAGTTAAGTTACTAATGATATATATGTACTGACAGGAGTTTCCAGACACTGTTGGGCCCTCAATTTGACCTACGCTTTCAGACTTCAAAAGGAACCCTGGTGCCACTGTGGGAAGAGCACTGGACTGCTAATCACAAGGTCGGCAGTGCAAACCCCACAGCCACTCGGCAGGGGGAAGATGAGGCTTTCCGAAGCCCTCTACAGGCTGGCTATGGGTGGAAATCGACTTGCTGGCAGTAGGTTTGCTTTGTTTTGCTAGCAGAGATCGATGTCGTGTGAATTTGTTGTTAAGTGCTCTGAAGTCACTTCTGACTCAGAGAAACCCTATGTAGGGTTTCTGAGGAACGGCTGGTGGGTTTGAACCGCTAACCTAGTGGATAGCAGTCCAGTGTGATCTTTCAGCAGCACACCAGGACCTAATCAGGTGTCAACTAGGAACAGCACCATTGCTGGCTGGCCTGATTTCTATGGGGTTTGTTGTTTTCAGTTTGGTTTTATTCTGTTTTTCTTGAATGGTAAAGAAAGGTGATACCGTGACAGTTGTATCCATTTTTATACTGTTCCACTTCACGTAGAAAAATAACAAAGCAATTAGGCACAGCTGAGTACACAGGAACAGGCATCCTTCTAAACACACACGTTTGGGGTTACCTTGAGCAGGGCAAGACTAGGAGTACCAAAAATATCACAGGTGTTTGCTGTGTGTTCAGGCAATTCCGAATCAGATGAGACAAAACCCCAATCATCGACAGTAATTAGCACACCAGAGTTCCCACACAGAACTCAGCAATTGCAACCCTATTATCAGATTTTCCTGCTGCCATTAGTGATGTTTCCCAAACCTACGGCTTTATTGCCATTATAGGAGGCTGCTGACATGAGGTGTTATTGTACACATTATTGAAGCTACGTGACTACACAATACTTCATTAGCAACTCAGCAAACTGACGATGAGTTTACAGACCTACAATTAAATATGTTGCTAAGAAGAGAACTCTACCTACTGTTTTCATTCTAATCTTTTCCCTCAAACTACCCTCCCCTCTTGCTAGGGAGGAGCTGATGCGGAACCACAAGGTTCTGTGTCATTTCCTTGTCATTTACAGGTTACAAGGAGTCCTGGTGTGGCGCTGGAAGGTAAGCAATGGACTGATAACTGCAAGGTTGGTGGTTCAAACCCAGAGGCTACTTCTCAGAATCCCTATGCAGGCAGGGAGGGTCACTATGAGTGGGAACTGACTCCACAGCACACAACAAACACAGTACAACGAGCCCTGGTGGCGCCGTGGTTTAAATACTGGGCTGCTAAAGGAGCTCTGGTAGCGTAGTGGTTACAAATCAGGCTGCGAACCGCAAGGCCAACAGTTCAAAACTACCAGCCGTTCCATGGGAGAAAGATGAGGCTTTCTGCTCCCGTAAAGATTTACAGCCTTGGAAACCCTGTACAGGTCACTATGCCAACTTGACGGCACTTAATAACAACAACAACAACATCCTCAAGTTGGGTGGTTTGAGCCCACCAGCCACTCCTCAGGAGAAAGATGAGGCATTCTGCTCCCATAAGTGTAGACAGCCTTGGGGCAGTCCTACTGGTCCTAGGGGGCCACTGTGAGTCAAAATAGACTCACTCACTCGGCGGCAGTGGGTTTGGTTTTTGAACAGGTTACAAAGAAAGTCCCCTTTGGACATACCCTTCACTGTCCTCCACTGGCTTCCACAATTGTTCAGGTTCTTGTCTCTCCATTATACACCTCAGCCACCACACCAGTTCTCTCAGGATTCAAATGTGTCCTTGCTACTCATCGTTGAGGAGTCCTGGTGTGACACTGTGGGTTAATGCACTGGACCACAAGGTCGGCTGGAACTGCAAAGTCAGCGGTTCAAGACCACCAATGCTCCTTGGATACCTTGTACAGGGTCACTACGAGTCAGTACCGACTCGACAGCACTTTACAACAAACAACACTCATCACTGTAAGCAGCCCTGGTGGTGCAGTGGATCAAGTGCTTGGCTGCTATTCAAAAGGTCAGCGGTTCAAACCCACTAGTTGCTCCATGGGAGAATGATGAGGTCATCATCTGCTTCTATCTGACTGACCAGTTTCGGAAACACAAGGGGACAGACAGCTCTACCCTGCCTTCGAGGCTTTGGTTTCAGTGCTCATCGCTGTGATCATCACACCCAAAGCATTTCTGAAAGGCCTGCTCGTTTGACAGGAGAAACCGGCTCCTGTGGTATGTGACCAAACCAAAAACCCACCCAGCCCACCGCTGTCCAGATGATGCCCCCTCCCAGGGACCCTCTACAACAGACTAGGGCTAGGACAGCTCCATGGGCTTTCCCCCTCAGTGACTGGTGGGTCCCAACTGCTGAGCTTTCAGTTGGCAGCCAAACACTTAAGCCACTGTGCTACCAGGGCTCCTTTAGTTAGGTACCACACACAAACCTGAACTCTTCATGTTCCCCACACATCAACAGCTAACAGGCTAACATGCTAATAAGCAAAGCAGGCTTAGCAGTTTCCTTCTACATTCTAGAGCAACTGACTGCTCCTCTTTAACACAACTATTCAAACTGTTCTCTGGGCTTTCCACGTGTGTGTGGGAAGGTGACCAGTCCCACTTTGCCTGTTACTGGAGATTAGATGGTCCCCACAGCTCTGCTGGACTCCTTTCCATTCCTCCTCGTTTCTGGCCCCTTCCTGCCTTCGGAGTTTTATCCTCCTCAGCAACTACTGCCCTTTTGCTATCATAGGACTGATTTTTCTGAGTGTATACCTCCCTGATGTGACTGTTCACCTCAGAGACGTCAGTGGGTTCAAAGTTGAGGCACGGAGGTGAGTTCAGGGGCAGGTCTTTAGGACCATATTCGTGTTTACATTTGACCCACTTTTAACAGACACCTGGGCTAGGATTTGCTTCTCCCCAGCCCCATTCCAGACCCTTAGCCAAATGTCCCTTCTCACTCCAACTGTGTCAGTGTTCCCCAATACACTCTTCAAATTCATCACTCAGCACAGCAGGCGTCTGACCCCTTCCTCACAGCCAAGCCACCTCCACGGTAACCTTCGAGACCAACCTGGCGAAGGGTTCAGACTCTTCCCCCCGAAGGCTTCTCCCACGACACAAGCTGGGAACCTCTGTTTCCATGTTTCTACACCCCCATAATCCTGATGTCTCTATCAGTCTGCCAGCAAGTAACAAAGTTCCCGTACGTGGCATGGTGAGAACCTCAAGACACAAAACGTACCCTCGGACTTCACAGGACTTTAGGGGGCGAATCTTGTGAGGAGGCAGTCTGTAAAGTGGCACCAGAGACCCAGGGCCTGCCTGAAGTTCCTGCTCAGTCCTTTACTTGTGAAGATTTGGTTGTATGTACAGTAAATAAGCAGCAGTGGGTTTAGAACACGCAGTTCAGGGGGCTCGAAATCCACAGGAACTTCAAATCACTGAGAATCCCAAGCACGTTTCCTTGGCGTGCAGTATATTGAGCGGGGTACTGGCCAATGCTTAGCAACCAACTCTCTTCCTTCCCATCCCCCCACCAACCCAGCTCTGTGTGTTTGCTGATCGTCAGCCTGGCTACTTCCCAGCCAGCAAGATGGTGTGGCTGGAGAGAATAATGACCAACGCCGGCTCTCTGGAGATGGTAGGAGGATGCTGTAGCTCAAGGGTGATGATGGCCATGTGCCCTGGAGTCGGCTCCGACTCATAACCACCCTGTATAGTGTTTCCCAGGCTGTAAATCCCTATGGGGACTCATCTTTCTCCCACGAAACCACTGGTATTTTCAAACGACTGATCATGAGATTTGCAGCCCGATTCATCACCACTACACTACCAGAGCAGGGGTTGTTATTAACTGCCATGGAGTCGGTTCCAACTCATAGCGATCCTGTATAGGGTTTCAGAGTAGCAGCTGGTGAGCTTGAACCACCTATCTTTTGGCTCAAACAGCTTTGCAGTCCAGCGCATTAGCCTACAGCACCACGCCAGGACTCCAGAGCAGGGGTGGAGGTGAAGTGCCGTGGAGTCGGTTCCTACTCATAGCGACCCTGCACAGGGTTTCCAAGACTGTAAATCTTTACAGGAAATCTTTACAGGAGCAGAAAGCCTCGTCTTTCTCCCACAAAACAGCTAGTAGTTTCGAACTGCTGACCTTAATGTACGCAGCTCAATTCGTAACCACTACGCTACCAGAGCTCCTTCCAGGGCAGGGGTTGTTGTTGTTGTTAAATGCTGTGGAGTCAGTTCGAACCCACAGAGACCCTGTATAGGGTTTCCAAGGATCGAATGATCAACTTGAACCACCAACATTGCAGTTCAAACAGCTTTGCAGTCTGGCGCCTTAACCCACAGCGCCACACCAGGACTCCTAGAGCAGAGGTAGGGGACCTTTTTTCTGCCAAAATTTGTAGCATGATTCGAAGGCTATACAAAATTATCAACTTAAAAATTAGCCTGACCCAATTAAAAAATGGGCACAGGACATGAACTGACACTTCACCAAGGAAGAGATCCCGACAGCCAACAAACATATGAAGAAATGTTCATGATCACTAGCCAT
>NW_006408574.1:8964762-8994354 GCF_000296735.1 Chrysochloris asiatica
GGAATCCAGAACCCCATCCAGAACCGACTGAGGTAGGAAATTTCCACTGGAAAGGATGAGTAGACCAGCCTGGTGTGGCTAGAAGAACAGAAGATACTTCATGAAAGAAAAACCGGCAGGAAAAATCCAAAACAATAATGGCAGTCTGATTGATTACTACAAGAACAAGTAAGCTATTCACCTGGGAGCCATCAAGGCAAGTGGTCAGGATCCCTCAGAGCAAACCCCCTTCCAAGACTGAGACACAAGGGGAATACATGAGCAAGCATGTGGTCTGGCTGGTGACCTAAGAAGGGGAAAAAACAGCAATGAAGTTGCGAGCTAAGCCCAACCACATTCAATAGACCCCCATGAACCTAGGTGGAGACCTGGATGGCCAGCAGTACGGCAAGACCCAGAGACTCCTGGGCCCAGAGGTAGTGACATGGCCACAGAGGACTAGAGCAGAGAGTGAAGCATCCAGCTGATATGAAGTGAGGGGAGATGCACAAGAACACCCATACTTGCAGATAGTACCCACTTGACCTGGCTTCAATGGCTGGATGATCAGAACTAAACTAGAAGAAAGAAGAGGGAAGGGAAAAAAGAAGAGTCACCTGCTACAATTTGATGAACTTGACCTATACTTATAGATGTAGGAGCTCAAAAAAGGGAACAAATCTTTACAGCGAAGATCACTCCCACCTCCTCAGTACAGAAGTTGACAAGGATGGGCAACTTAGATATTGGCTACCCAAAATGGGGGTGTGGGGGCTTATAAAGGCAAGAAGTGACTGGCTTGCAAGCTTTCAAGAGGGAGCCTAGTTCCAGATGGGGCGGGGGAAGGTAGACTCTCCATTGAATGATTTCCAATCGGTTGGGACCAGGCTGATGAAAGGAAATGAGGATAAGACTCTTGTGGTACAATAGTGAGTAACTGCCATCAGGACTGACTGTGAGGGTAGGAAATATAGAGGCAGATGTTTTTTGACCAATGGAGGGGAGCGGCTGATTTTGCAGTCCAGGAGCAGAGGTCCCTGGGACCATCAAGTGAGAAGAACGGACAGAGGGACCCTACCCAGAGAGGCAGTGATGCCAGGGATGGAGGCAGAGACATGGACAGATGGAGCGGTTGGGGACACTGGACTCCGGGAGGGAGAAGTGCTGTGTGCTGGCAGGCAGGGAGCGGGCCTATGTGGTGTACCCTTTGGTTATTTGATGATGCATGGTGGGGACTGTAATCATTGCAATGAAACAAAATACAGTAGGATGAGTGTAGAGCTGATGTTCTCCCATGTAAACCTCACAATAAAAACTAAAAAATAAAATAGCCTGCTGCATTTGGTCAGACATTTAAGTAACTGCAGCAAAGATATGATGGCTGAACTGCAGTTGCCTTGGCAGGGACAAACTAAAAGATTCTGTGGGCTTCTAGACACCTGGGCTGAACGTCGCCCACCCCCACTCTGGAGAATCACTGTTATATCTATGCCCAGGAGCCCAGGTGGTAGGTACAACGGTTAAGAGCTTGGCCTCTAACCGGAAGACTGACAGTTCGAACCTGCCAGTGGCTCTGCGGGAGACAAGACCTGGTGGTCTGCTGCTACCCAGGGAGCCCTGGGGGGGTGGGGGGGACAGTCTCACTCTGTCACAGAGAGTTCTCTGTGAATCAGAACAGACTCAATGGCACACAACATATTGATGCCCAGTTACAGCATTAGAAAACAAAATGGAGAAATCGAACGTTCCTTCACTCATTTTCAAATTACGATATAAAACCACTGCACAGTAACATAAAACCTATTTATGAGCTATATCTAGATCAGCCAAAATAGAAAAGATTTCATGAGAAGAATGGCACTGTTTGTCCTTTTTGCAAATTTCTTTGAAGGTCTTGCTTAGCAGGAGTCAGTAGGATTGGGTTTGCACATCCACTGCACTCAACCTGCTGTTTTGGCAGGTGCCGATGAAGGAAATCCAGCCTCACACAGATCAAATCGTTGAAAAAGGAGGACTTGTTGGGTTGGTGACATCCAAGATCCTATAACCATACTTTGACAACCAACCGTACAGTCATTTTGTTGTTGGGGGCTGTACCGTTCATTCTGACACACAGCAATCCCACGACTCAGCAGAACTGCCCCTCCTGCCCCAGGATTCCCAAGGCTGGAAATCTCCACAGCAGGAGACCGTCTCCATTTTCTCCTGTGGAGTGGGTGGTGGGATCGAATAACCAACTTCTCAGTTAGCAGTCCAGCGTTCAGCCAGTGCTCCACACTCCAGAGAGTCCCCATTGTGCCTAAGAGACTTTGGCCTGAAGGGAACTTACCAACAATGAGAACATGGAGCAGCATGGCCATCAGACTGCTTTTTTCTTACCTAGCAATGATCTCAGTATGAAGAACCCGAGCTTGAGATGACAGAGAAATGAAGCCCGAGCTTCCCTCTTTATATAGATCAACATACACAAATACATACAGAAAAAAGTATGTGTGTGTATAAAAACAGGGGTTTTCTTTTCGGTGTAGTCTAGTGATATATTCTTTATAACAAGATATTATCTATCTATATCTATCTATCTATCTATCTATCTATCTATCTATCTATCTACCTACGTATCTACACATGTTTATGGAGTCCTGTGGGTTAATGTGCCAGACTGCAAAGCTGTTTGAACTGCAAGGTCAGTGGTTCAAGCTCACCAGCTGCTCCACAGAAACCCTATATAGACAGGGTCGCTATGGGTCGGAATCGACTTGATGGTACTTAACAACAATAACACACGTTTGTATAGATATATGAAAAGGCTTCCAAAATCCCATTTTTCCATGAACTTTTCTAAATGCCCTCGCACACACACATATATATGTATATATACACACGGGTGAGTCGTAAGTACTGATACAAAATCTTAAGATATCTTTATTAAACAAAAATATTAAAATGTGACAGGATAAGCATGAGGTGTCAGCAGTTCACACCTACCTCATCCTCGGTAGAAAGATGAGGCTCACAGCTCCTAGAAATGTCTACCGCCTCGGAAACCCCATACAGGGTGGCAATGGATCGGAAGCCATTTGATGGCACTGGGTTTGGGTTTGGGTTTGGATATTGAATTCAGAAGGCAGTCTTTCCTATCTAACCCTTCCCTAAAGAATTCTGCACTCTTCGACTCACACCATGCCAAAACACCATGCAGTTCTGGCATCCTCAAGGGACTCATATCATCTTCCTTTCAAATGTTCTTGTTTAGGGAACAGAAAGGGCAAGGTAGAGGGCTGTAGGATGGGTAGTTAAGATTTCATACTCATGAAAAATGAGCAGGTGCACTGTTGGGGTGGAAAAACAACTTCCTAAGCACAACTTTCCTGGGCTTTTTCACACTAATGTCATTTTCCATTTCTTCAAACTTCTTCCTGATAAACCCCATTATCATCCCATGTCCAATGAAATCTATCAAAATTACCCCCTTTGGAATCTCAAATACTAGTGGCCATCACCTTCAGAGCTCTGCCTTGAACTGAACTGGCCCCACAGATCCCCTCGGAAGTCATGGTTTCACTTGGAACTTTTTTTTTAAGGCACTCTAACCAAACTAGGACAAACATGTTACTGAGCGAACTTGTCTGCAGCTATCCACTCATCACTGTGAATGGTTTACAATAAACTTAGCCTGTGTGAACTAGAACCCTGCAGGGATACTTTTCTACTTACCTGCAACGCATGCGGACATATATGTAAATATATACACATACATACTATAGTTTCTGCAGTTCAACTACTTAAAGTGCTAAGAATAGCACAGGAAGAATAACTCCAAAGAATCTCTCCATTTTTAGGAGAAAAAATTCCACATGGCAAGAAAATTGATGAAGCTAACGTTATGAATCTTCACTGAGCTGGACATAAATATTCAATTAAGCATAAGAGGTACAATTATGTCCTACATTTTTACAAGTGGACGATTGTACCATTCCTACAGGATGACAAACCAAAGTCGGATCTTCCTGTCAAGAAGGGGCGGCTGTTATCAGAACAGAATCACGCTTTTAACACTGACATTTAAAATTTCGGAATTTAAGTTTTGGGGTCACATTTAACTCTTTAAAACTGATGGCATTCAATAGTTTAGCAATATAAGCCTGTGAGCAGGACTCAAGAATAAAACCACTGATTTAAACCCTGCAGGACCACTGATAGCTGCTGCTGTTTCTCTCTGAAGGAAGCCAAGAGTGGCATGCCCGGTGCTAGTCTCCTGCGTCTAACTATCACTTCGCTGGTAGTTTTCTCACCCTTAAAATATCAAGGCAACATTAAGCACGTTCTGTACCTATTTCCTTTCCCTTCACCGTGGACTGGCATTGCCTTCCTCAAAAGACTGAAACAGGAGATGGCCTAAGCCAATTTAAACCTACTAGCTAGCTGCTTCAAACCTTTATTATATTTCAAATCACATCTATTCCCTTTGCAAGCATGCTCTGTTCATTACATTAAATGTCTTTAGGTTCCCTGACTAGTAGGATAGATTTTAAAATTCTAAATGATAATATTTTATAAATTGATGAATATGTTAAACTTTTTAATTTTTTTTAAAAGAAGGGCACAGTGACCCAAGGTAAGCAAACTTTTACGTTGAGTCCGAGGTCGCCTTGCTCACGTCAAGGAGGAAGTCGTTACCAGAAAGAAGGTGGGCACTTACTTCACTGGCTGCTCCTCTTCCAGCCTTTCACATGAACAGAGATCCGGAGAGTGACCTGAAGTTTAAATCAGGCCATGCAGACTCACTGCAGTAACTCCATTTTCTCTAATCTGTAAAACCCACTCTTTGTGCAGGGTAGTTAAGGGCTTTCTTCTGCTAGTACTCATTGTTTACTTCAACCCTTAGTCCCAGGATCCTGAAAGATACTGTCTGGAGAACGAGTCTGTGAAGTGGGATCACAAGTCCTACCCACCAACCATGACTGAAAGGGGCTTTGTAGAAGAGAAGACTCGACACGGAGAGGACCTCTTTGCCAACATGTCTGATGGAGTCTGATGAAACCTAGCTCCACATTACTCCTCTGGGCGGTCACTTTCTCCTCCTTAAGTGTGGAACAAGCTGGGAAGATGGCCCCCAGACCAGCCATGCCAATCCACGGACCGATTCTAGGAGTTCTGGTGTGGCGTCATAGGATCAGCACTGGACAGCTAACCTCAAAGTAGGCGTTTCAAACCCACTAGCCGCTCCTTGGAAACCCTATAATGGGTGATTGAATCAGAACCGACTCCATGGCACTTAACAACAACACACTGAAACGGACAGTAACTCCTGGGGCAGCAGGAACATAGTCTCTGGTACGGTAGCTGGACCCTGGAGCTACGCCTCCCCCGGTAAGATCCTCTACCTCTAGGAAGATGCCACGGAGCTCTGGTGGCACTGCAGGATAAGCGCTGCACTGATAACCAAAAGGTCAGTGGTTCAAACCCAACAGCCGGTCCTGGGGTAAAGATGAGGTTTTCTGCTCCCTTAAAGACTTACAATCTTGGAAACCCTATAGAAAACTGACTTGAAGGGAGTGGGTTTAGTACCTTGGTAACTCTGTGGCTCAGACACTGGGCTGCCAATTGGCAGGAGATCTTACATCTTGGAAACCCTATATAGGGTCACTGTAAGTCAGAACTGACTCCCTAGTAGTGGGTTTTGGAGTAGGACGCTGTCGAGTCTGTCTGACTCGTAGAGAGCCAGTAGTGTTTCTGAAGAGTGACTGGTGGGTCTGAAACACCCTACAGTGCCACACCAGGACTCTAGCGTGGCATTAGGTGGGTGCATTAAAATACATCTCAGTAGAAAAACGCCACTGTGGGTAAGCAATGGTTGTTGCTAAGTGTAGTCGAGCCACTTCCGACTCATAGCGAACCTGTATAAGGTTTCTGAACAGCGGCTGGTAAGTTTGAATTGCTGACCTTGTGGTTAAAATCAACCTTGCAGCCTGGTGCTTATCCACCAATGCTACACAATCACTGTTGTCACTGTTAGGTTCCATCGAGTCGGTACCAACTCATAGCGACCCTCTGTACAACAGAACGACACACCGCCCAGTCCTGTACCAACCTCACAAGCATTACTACAATTGAGCCCATTGCTGCTGCCACTGTGCCAGCCCATCGCGTTGGGAGTCTTCCTGTTTTGCTCCCACCCTCCACTTTACCAAGCATGATTACAGGTATGCAAAAGAGCATGCCACACGATCACTGATAAACATCCCTACCTAAAGCAAATGTGTGGTTTTCCAAAAAATCGCAGCTGCTACACCAGGCAATGAATGCCCTCTGCCCTGGGTGTGCTGAAGACGTTGATTTCACCTTTAACTGAAGCTGCGCATTTTCGAGTCTGTTGAGGGCGGCTGTCAAGTAATCAGAGAGTGTGGTGCCATTTTAATAAGGAAGTCTTTTAATGAAATATAATGGGTCACAAATACCTCATTTCTGCTCTTTACTGTAATTACCAGTCTTTACTGGAACTGCCACTTTAACAATCTTTTCCAAATGCTGACACAAAAGATGAACAAATCAAGGGTATTAGCATGTGTGTGTGTTTACAGCGTATTGCTGTCAAAGGCTGCAGTTGTACGCCTAGCTCCAGCAGCTCAGAGAACGTTTCTTTGGATGGAAGCATCTTGTTTCAGGTAGTGAATGTGTCTGAATTAAAGTTCTGTGTGGCTACAGTAGCAAAGCTTCCTGGCAGGAGGGCCACACATGAGAACTACTGACAAAGTTACAGCCCGAGATGACAGCTCCTCACAGCCTATCACTGCAGGAGACTGCATATTTTATCACTCGTTAAAGAAATAAATGATCGACTCTATTCGTTATTAGTTCATAAATTCAAAAAGCAAGCTTTATATGCAGTGCAGATAGTGTATTTTGAGAGGTAAATTTTAAATGTTATCAGTTTTACCTAAGCACCCACTTAAATTGCATATGTAAAATTATAACCACTGTAGGTTAATGTGCCAGACTGCAAAGCTGTTTGAACTGCAAGGTCGGTGGCTCAAGTTCACCAGCTGCTCCTCAGAAACCCTATACAGAGTCACTATGGGTCAGCTCATCGGCACTTAACAACAACTCCAAAATTAAAATAAAGAGGAGGCTCCAAAAGGGAGAAAAAAAAAAAGTGCAAATAGTTAGGATTTTTCTTTAAGGAACAAAACAAAACAAAACACATACACACACATTTATTAGAACAATGTGACTATAGTTAAATTTGAAATTTGAGAAAAAAGTCTTTTAAAAAAGATGTCTGTAAAGTTCTTTATATAAACATTCTTGGAGTTTTGTATTGTTTTATCTATGGTTTTTAACCAGTAGCCTTTTCAAACTCTGGCATTACGACTGTTATTTTAATACCTCATGTCCTGTGCAGAAACAGTAGCAGTGTTAAGAAGAAGTTTGTCTGTTTTTAAAAGGAGAAGCTTCCCCCAAATCAAACCAGCTTGCTGTGAACAGAAACCCATGACAACAGTTTGTACCTCTGGCTTTATTATTACATGGGGCCTGGTCACTCTAGAAATTCAATCTGTTTTGGTTGCTAGGAGTCTGCAGCTGAGCTTTCTGATGAAGGAGTGCTAATAAACCTGCAGGCTTCTCCCTGTGGGTCTGACCAGTGTACTTACAGGGCTTAATACTTCTCAAGAGCCATTGGCCCACAATTCAAGACACACCTATTAAAAGCAAGCCCCACTGCTCAATTTCTAACAAAGGCAAAAATGCTCAACATGCACAAATATTCCAAATGTATCCTCAGAGACCCTCACTCATTTGGGACAACAAACAAAGACCAGATTAGGATCTACGTTTCAATTCTACCACCTATCATTTGCACATTGTGATTCCCATATAATCCCCTAAACTGCTCTAATGGACATAAAGGGACTGAGAAAGTTTGCTAGGGGGAGGCGGGGGAAGACACACACACACACACACACACACACACACACACACACACACACACACACACACGGTAATAAGTACCTTCAACTCTAATTTAAAAGAAAAACCATTTTAAACGAAACCAGATCATACTATACTTCGATGAACTCCAAAAAACAGAAAAGTAAGTCTAGGGATCCAGAAGTTACAAAGTTGTTGTTGTTGTTGTTAAGTGCCGTCGAGTCGGTTCCGACCCATAGCAACCCTGTACAGGGTTTCTGAGGGTGTAAATCTTTACAGGATCCAGAAGTTACAAAGTTAGTAGAGTTAAAAATCTACCCAGCCTCCACACAAATTACTGAGAAACTGAAGAAATTCTCAATTTTATACTAAAAACAGATCATGCTTTGCTTTGCTTTTGGGTCACGAATCATTTTGCATGATCTCTAAGATCCTGTAAGATGTAAATGCTGTAACATTAGGGATTTAACCACATAAACTCTTTAACCACTGCGTGAGAATCAAAGTTTATCACTGATATATTTACTGCTAAACTGAAATTCTGTGAAGCAGATGGAATTTGATAAATGGGCAGAATTCTAACTCATGTAAAAGATGAAATTGTGTTTACTTATGTACGAGGGGGCTTCAAAAAGGTCATGGAATAATGGAATGCGAAGATAATGGGATTTTTCCAGGAATTGTTTGAAGCCTCCACGTGTGACAGGATTATTTTATTCATAAAGTATTTTTAGAAGCAAAAGATAAAGTTTGTTTTCTACCATCAAATGCGAAACAAAGAGCACAGACAAATGAAAATAGCACGGGATTTAGCAATAATTCATCATTTTAACTATAAAAATCTAGCCACAACTTTCCAAGGATATTTTAATATCTTAACAGCACCTGCCACTTTTGAAAGCTAAAAATAAATAAAAAGAAAGAAGATTCTCTCTGTATTCAAGGCCACAGTTCACCTTTCCATCCGTCCAACTCTCTGAGTTGCGCACTTTTAAAAACTCATCTGTCAAGTACCGATCCCTTCTGGCTTTTTGAAAGAGTCATGGGGACCTGTCCTTCAATGGTCCCTTTGATTGTCTCTTTTCATGACACATCTGAGGAGCAGTGTAAAGGAAATTAAGCCTTTCTCTCAAAGTACCCAGAAGGGACCAACACAGGAATGTGGACTAACTATCCAAAAACAAAAAAAGTACCACAACCTGAAAAAGACAAAAGACCCAATGAGAGAGGGAACTGAAACAGTTAAGTTGCTGTTAAGTGCTACTTAACCTTTGCAAGCCAGAGGGACCCTGGGTAGGGTTTCTGAGGAGCAGCTGGTGGATTTGAACCACTGATCTTGTGGTTAGCAGTCTAGTGCTTATCCTACAGCAGCATACCAGGACTCTGAAGCAACCAGAGGGTAAAAAAAGGAATGACTTAAAGAACTGTTTGCAGAAAGAGACGTGATAAAAAAAGAGAAAATACAAAACGTTACATTTCAATAACTTCATTTTCCTTGTTCCATTTTTACAGAGCCAGGTGGCGTAGCGGGTTACACACTGGCTGCAAACCTCGAGGTCAGCAGTTTGAATCCACAAGTGGTTCCACAGGAGAAAGATGCGGCAGCCTGTTCCCATGAAGACTGACAGACTCAGAAACCCTATACAGGGTCGCTATGAGTCATCACCCCCACCCCCAGTACCATCACCCCCACCACCACAAGCACCTGCTTATAATTAGACATTCAACAATTGGGGGTGGGGGGGAGGTCTTAAACAATACAGTGATGACGGCAGCTACAGCAACCAAGTCATTCCTAACTTGAAGACAGACGGCCCTTAGTTTAATTTTACAGAAGTCATTCGATCTGTTTTTTTTTTTTTTAATGTTTTCAGATATTTGGGCCTGTAACTTCGATTACCCTAATTTCCTCTTGGAGTCTTGGTGTGGCGCTGTCGGATAACCACTGACCACAGTTAGCAGTTCAAACTCACCAGCTGCTCCTTGGAAACCCTATACAGAGTCACGGTGGGTCAGAACCGACTCGACTGCTGCATTTCACGACAAACAACAACATCCTCTCCTCAGTTCTCATTTAGGATAAGAGAACCTTAGCTTCATTCTAAAGTTACATGCCCTGATGCCGGAAAATATTTTTTAAAGATATTAAAATTGCTTATATTTTCCAAACAAGACCAAAACATTAAGACACGTACACACATGGGAGGCACACGTATACATGTCAATAAAACCGTAAGAGTCAGTTCTACATATGATTCTATGATCCACTGTTAGGTAGAGTCTATACCAGTCTCCAAATGACAACGGGGTTCCTGTTGTGGCACCTCCATCCTCAGTGGATACTGCTGGGCTGAGTAAAGTACCTCTCTCTCTTTTTTTGTTGTTGTTTTTTTTAAGTTTCTATGACTACTGCCTTTTATTGTCAGTATCTTTATAAATCCTGTTTTAAATAGTAAATCATTAAACTGAACATCTGTGAGCGAACAATTAAGAATGATGACAGCAACAAATTATGAATGAAGTACGACATCACTAATGACGACGTTAAAAATAAAAAAATTTAAAAGGGTCAAAAATGCAGTTCGGTGCCAACTCCAACACGTTAAATTGAGGACAGCCCGTAGTACTTGTGAACTAAAATATTTCAACTCTGAGGGCAGCAATACTGAAGTTCACAGTTCAAAAGTTGAGACGATTTTTATCTGAATAATTATCTGCATCATTAGCAATTTCTCCATGTCAGCTATAGATCCCTCCAACATGTCTGTTAACCTCACAGTGTTCACTGAGAGCAATCTCTCAGCTCAGTGACTCTTTTTGGTTTTAGGGATTAGGACCGTGGAGTTCGACGAGCCTACCTTTGCATGCTACGTTTCTTCATCCATCCCTTCAGGAGCTGGGGGTGTTGGGTGCAGGGGGGGAGTACATAAGGGGTGATGTAATGCGGTCTCTGAAGTCACCAAAAGTCTGAGTGCTAACCAGGACCCAGCCCCAGCAGTGACTGAGCCCCTTTCACAGGTAAAAAATGAGGGGGAAGAAGTAGGTAGAGCAAAGGGTCAGAGGTGGAACAAGTCTGCCCAAGAGTTGTCAACTGTTAAGAAGTAGACGGATGGGGATTCACTTCATGATTTTGTTATTCTATTATTGGATGCAGAGGGGCTTCTAAAAGTGGGTGGAAATGGAATGGAAAGATAATGGAATTTTTCTACGTACTTTTTGAAGTCCCTGTGTATGTTTACCTTTTCCTTAGTGGAAAGTTTAGATGAAGGGCACATGAGACACGAGTCACAGGCTCTGCGGTCTCTTTGTAACACACACACTTCATAAACATGGTGGTAGTGCCAAAAAATGGTAATTCCAAATTTGGTTTAATTTTTGTTTTCTTTTATAACATCCAAACTAACCAGGTACTCAAGTTCAAGAGTTGGCTCACACTTCAGACATATTATCAGGAGAGACCAGGCCCTGAAGAAGGACATCATGCTTGGCAAAGTGGAGGGTCAGAGAAAAAGAGGAAGACCCCCAATGAGAAGGACTGGCACAGTGGCAGCAACAAGAGGGTCAGCACAAAACCATTTGTGAGGCTGCCGTGGACCATGCGGTGCTTCCTTCAGTGGTACCCAGGGTCCCTGTGAGTCTGAGCCGATGCAACGGTACTAACAAGATCAAGGGACTCCAGCCCACCGGATGTTAAAGTGGAGTGGAGTCTCCTCACTCCAGACATGAATGCTGGGCATATTAGCAAGTGTGATCATCAACAGCCCTTCAAAGGGGAAAACCAGGCCCAGAAATCACTGTATGTATGTATATAAAAATAGAAAATGATGTAAGCTCAGAAAAATGTGTTTTTATGTAAGATTACATACATCCTTAACTTAAATATGCTAATAGAGGAAGAGAAAGAGAGCAAATCAAGCTTCGAATAGCATCCACGAGAAGTTCTGTGCAACAGGACAGTAGGTGATTTGGACATTCTGGGGCCTCTCGAATGAGCTTCGTGCCCTGAAGTGGTCACCAGTTTGCTGAGACACTGTTAGCCTGACGTCATTAATGTCCGCGTCATTAACAATTTCTCCATGTCTGATATAGATCCTTCTCGCATTTGTGTTAGCCTTGCAATTTTCAGTGTGGCCAATCATTTGACAGCTTACTAATTCTTTTTCTTTGTTTTTCCAGGATTATGATTGTCCAGTGTGAGGTGCCTAATCCTGAGCAAATAGCCGTCCCTGATTCTCCACCTTCATGTTGTTTAATGACCTTGTGATTCACTTCCAAATCGATATACCTCCATTGCCTCTTCTGTCCTCTTCTCACCAGCGCTGGTTTTGCAGCATTTGGGAGCTATGATGCACTTCACAGAAGAAAATTAAACCGAGATGAGGCTATAGCACTCAAGAGACGCGTGATACATGAGTTTGGATGTTGCTGTCTGTGAGGTGAAGCGTACTGTTGTGTGGTATACTTTTTAGACAGTTTGTACAGTATGGTGCACACAGCAACAAAGGCATTTGTCGCTATGGGTCATCACTGGACTGTGAACCACAAGGTCAGCAGTTTACACTCATCAGCTGCTCCTTGGAAATCCTACTGTTGTTGTTGTTAAGTGCCACTGAGTCAGTTACAACCCATAGCATCCCTGTATAGGGTTTCCCAGTAGTGGCTGGTAAGCCTGAACTGACAACCCTGTGGTTCAAACTGGCTTTGCAGTATGGGTCAGAATGAGCTCGACAGCACTTTACAACAGTCATATAAGTTGTTGTTAGGTGCCATCGCGTCGGTACCTACTCATAGAGACCCTATGCACAACAGAACGAAACACTGCCTGATCCTGGGCCAATGCCACAATTGATGCCACCGCTGTGCCAGTTACTCGCATTGGGGGTCTTCCTCTTTTTCTCTGACCCTCCACTTTACCAAGCAAGACTATATCATAGACTATACCATATACACCTTGGAGTCCTGGTGTGGTACTGTAGGATAAGCACAGGACTACAAGGCTGGTTTGAACCTCAAGGTCAGCGGTTCAAACTCGCCAGCCTCTCCCTGGAAACCCTATCCAGGGTCACTGAGTTGGAACCAATTCAACGGGCACTTAACATATATACTTAGCAGCCCAGTCGCTTTGGACATAGAGAGGCCGAGAACCACATACTGCGTGAGAGATGGCAGTACCCACCACGCCCCATTCTCTGATCGGGAAATCTGCACTCATCACAGCCCTACGGCACGGAAAACGTGTGCATGTGTGGGCATCGCCTGCGTGCATGTTGTGCGGCACAGGACTGTGTTGTATCGCACACGCCGTTTCTGAAGGATTTCAGTGCAGCACAATAGCCTCAAATCTTGCCACACCGTTCATTTCATAACAGATGACAGGCACACAAAGCCGACTATCTGACACTGAATTGAAATGGAAAATATGATTGTGACATTGGTACACTGAACAACCCATTCTAAAAATATCAGCATGACAATCTATTTGTCAAAATAACAGAACTCGAGGCAATTTGCCTCCATTAGCAACTTTTATTTATCTAAATAACCTCTCATTTATGTCTCTGTGCATACACAAAGTTTTACCAGTACATCTAATCCATCAATCGGTGATTAAAGATGATGGGATGGTGAAGGCTATGTCTGTAAACAGCAGCGTTCCACTTTTCTGTCTTCTAAGACACTGTGGTGTGCTTGGGTCCTAAACGTCCTTCTAAGCAACGATTTTCTCCAATTGTCCACAGAAGCCAACTGAGAAGACTGCCAAGAAAACCAGAGTCTGGAAAATTCTAGCCCCTACCTACCTATCGAAGGAGCTCTGGGAGCGTAGTGGTTATGAATCGGGCTGCGAACCTTAAGGTCAACGGTTCAAAACTACCAGGCGCTCCGAGGGAGAAAGATGAGGCTTTCTACCCCCGTTAAAGATTTACACCCTCAGAAACCCTGTACAGGGTCGCTATGGGTCGGAACCGACTCCACGGCACTTAACAACAACACCTGCCTATCATAGACTCCTAGTGTGGCACTGTAAAACAGCACTGGACTGTGAACCACAAGGTCGGTGGTTCAAACCCACCAGCTGCTCCGCGGAAACCCTATACAGGGTCGCTAAGAGTAGGTACCGACTCCACGGTACTTCACAACAACAACAACATTTACCTATCAATTATGATTTTTACTTTTGATACTTGATTTGGAAATTCTCGTTTGTCGGGATATATTTTACTTAATAGTTATAAACGTTTCTAAGTACCTCCAACTCAGAAGCAGGGAGGGTGTAGACGTGAAGAAGGTCAAGGATTCCTGGTGTGGCACAGGGTCATCCCTAGACTGCGAACCACAAGGTCGGTGGTTCAAACCCATCAGCAGTTCCTCAGAAACCCTATATGGGGTCACTATGATTTGGAACTGACTCGGCAGCACCTAACATCTACATATGAGCATGGGTGGCTTCGGTTGGCCATTTGAACCCACCAGCCACTATGATGGAGAAAGATGTGGCATCCACTTCTGTAAAGCTACTCCGTGAAGATTACAGTCTTGGAAGCCTGGTACAGCACTTTGTTCAGTTCTGTCCTATAGGGTCACTGTGAGTCAAATCAACTAGAAACCAATGGGCCAGGTTTGGGGTTTATTCACAGCACATCATCGCTGGCTTTCAACCTCCTGCCCAGCAGTTAGAAGGTGAACTCCTCAGGGCAGAGACTGGATCAGTTTCCCTCACAGTGGTATCCCCCTCCCACCAGCACTTCACTGCCTGGCCCACCCTGTACGTGTAAACAACTGCTCAATGAATGAATGAATGAACGAATATAAGAATTAAAACATCATCCTGAAAGCCAAAACTCATAAAAACTGAGGAGCACCTCAGTCTGCAGCCAAGATTGTTGTTGATAAGTGTCATCAAGTCGGTTCCAACTCATCGCAACCCTGTACAGGGTGGGTTTCCAAGGGGTGGTTGGTGGGTTTGAACCACCAACCTTGCAGACAGCAGTGCAGTGCCAGAGCCGACACAGCAGTGAGTTTTGTTGTTGTTTCATTTGGCAAAGTAATCTTAACTTTACAAAACAACACCAAAACCCACTGCTGTGTTGACTCTGGCTCAGAATGATGCTACAGGATGGAGCGGAAATGCCCCATCCACTTTCCCAGATTGTTGTAGACCGCGACCCGCAGGTCTTCCTCCTGCTGACCTCAGGGACACGCAGGATGGCCCCAAACTCATTGCCTCACAAGTGGTAGAGAATGAAGATAATGATCCAACAGGGGCTCCACATGAGAAACAGCTTTAAGGGTAAAGTCGCTGTGATGTTGATGCTGTTGCATCCAATGCATTCTGATTCCCACCTTCAGACTAGAAGGTTTTCTAGGCTGTCATCTTTTTCCCATGAACCTGCTGGCAGGTTCGAACTGTTGACCTTTCAGTTGGCAGTCAAGTGCTTACCACTGCACCACCAGGGGTCCTTATGTCTTTGTTGTTGTTGTTGTTAAGTGCCATCGAGTTGGTTCCAACTCACAGCGACCCTGTATAGGGTTTCCAAGGAGTGGCTGGTGAGTTTGAACCACTAATCTTGCAGTTCAAATGACTGTGATGTCTAGTGCTTATCCTACAGCGCCATACCAGAACTCCAACTTATCTGTCTTTCACTAGTGCAGCCTTTAGTGGGGTATCACTAATGCACCTGACACCACTATCTGCGTCCAAGTAACCCTGAGCTAAATCTGGATCCTGCACTTGGGATGCCCCCGTGGGCACAGTGATGTTAGCCAGCAGCCAAAGGAGAAATCAAGCGGCACAGGGTACTCAGAGAAGCACCCACTATAACCAAAGCTCTCAAAACGCCCCACATGTCTCCATAGTATGCAGCATTGTGGATCTTAACACACACTCCCCAACTTCTGAAACAAACAAACGAGTTTTCCCAGTAAGCAAAGAAATCCCAGGAAGTTTATGGGTAAACTCCCTGTTCATTTAAGTCAATTTTCCACAAACTTTTTAAAGATCACTTCTGAGCGTGTATTTATTTATTTATATGCTGATAGACACCTGATAAGACACAAAGCGCCACTCACTTGTCACTTTGTTGTACTGTGGTGGCTTGCATACTGCAGTGATGTTGGAAGGACACAACTGGTGCTTTAAACACCAGCAGGGCCACCTGTGGTGGACAGGTTTCTATGGAGCTTCCTGACTAAGACACACTGGAAGAAGGAGAGGCAGACGACTTCTGGAAGTTCAGCCCCTGAAAACCGTATGAAGCTCAGTAGAATGGTGTCAGATATGTGCCACAGGATGAGTCCCTTCAGGTTGGAAGGCACTGGGAATATGATTGGGAAAGAGCTGCCTCTGCAAAGTAGAGCTGACCACGACGATGTGATAGCAGGAAAGCTATGGAACTTTCATATGCTGATGGGGCACAGCTCAAAATAAGGAGAAACAACTGCAAATAACCTTGGTAATGGGAATGTGATATTTACAAAGTATGAATCAGTATGAAATTGATGAAACAAGCAATCAAGATGCTTTATAATTACTGGGTTTGGAACGTGATGGTTGGAAACAAAAAGGAAGGATCAATCGTTGGAAATATGGCCTTAGTGATAGAAATGATGCTGGAGACTACGTGATAGACTTTTGCAAGACCAATGACTTCTTCATTGCAAATACCTTTTTCAAACAACATGAAACAACTATATACATGGACCTCACCAGATGAAACACACAGAGATCAAACAGACTGTATCTGTGGAAAGAGACAGTAGAAATGCTCATTACCTTCCACCAAAGCAAGGCCAGGGGCAGACTGTGAAACAGGTCATCAATTGCTCATATGTAAGTTCAGGAAGCTACAGAAAATTAAAGCAAGTCCATCAGAACCAATATATGACCTGAACATATTCCACCTGAATTTAGAGATCATCAAGAACAGATTTGATGCATTTAAACACTAAAGATTGAAGACCAGAAGAAAGAAGTATGGGATGACATTAAGAACACCATACAGAAGGAAAATAAAAGGTCATTAAGAAGACAAGAAAGAAGAAAAGGATTAAAATGGATGTCAGAAGAGACTCTGAAACTTGCTCATATGTGTAGAGAAGCTACAATAAATGGAAGAAACAAGGAAGTAAAAAGCTGAACAGAAAATGTCAAATGGCAATTGCAGAATATAATGTGAAATAAATATTAAGAGTGAAATGTGCAAGACCAGGAGTAAAAGAACCAAGAGGGCAGAAAATGCTCAGCATTTCTCAAGATGGAAAAACTGAAGGAAAAAATTCAAGTCTCGACTTGTGGTATTGAAGGATTCTATCTTTGGTAGCATAGTAGTTACGAATCAGGCTGCAAACCGTAAGGTCAGCAGTTCAAAACTACCAGCTGCTCCGCGGGAGAAAGATGAGGCGATCTGCTCCCGTAAAGATTTACAGCCTCGGAAACCCTGTTCAGGGTCGCTAGGGGTCGAAACCAACTCGACGGCACTTAACAACAACAACAACAACAATGGGCAAAATAAGGAATGATGCAAAAGAAGATAGAAAGAATACACAGAGAGTCACTGTTCCAAAAAGAAACAGTTGATGTTCATCCATTTTATGAGGTATCATATGATCAAGAGCCGATCAAGAAGTCCAAGCAGTACTGAACATATTAGCGAAAAACAAGACTCCAGGAATTGCAAGAATTTTAATTGAAGTCTTTCAAACAAACTAATAGAGCGTTGGAAGTGCTCACTTATTTAGGCCAAGAAATTTACCTGGCCAACTGATGAGAAGAGATCCGTATTCGTGCCCATTCCCAAGAGAAGTGACCCAACAAAGAGTGGGAATCATCCAACAATATCATTAAAATCACATGCAAGTAAAATTTTGCTGAAGATAATTCAAAACTGATTCCAACAGTACATCAACAGGAAGCTGCCAAAAATTCAAGGTGGATTCAGAAGAGAACGTGGAATGAGGGATATCACTGTTGACATCACAAAGATCTTAGCTGAAAGCAGAGAATACCAGAAAGGTGTTTAGGTGTGCTCTCTTGACTATGCATGTGAAAACCGAACAATGAATAAGAAAGACAGTAGAAGAACTGATGCATCTGAGTTATGGTGCTGGAGAATGTTAAAAGTAGACTGCCAAAAGAACAAGTCAATATGTAGTGGGAGAAGGCTTTTCCTCGGAGGCCAGAATGGCCAGACTTCATCTTTCACACTTCAGACATGTTATCAGGAGGGACTGGTCCCTGGAGAAGGATATCATATTGGTAAAGCAGAGGGTTGAAGAAAAACAGGAAGACCCACACACACACACATCCCCACCCCCCATGAAATGGATTAGCACAGTGGTAGCAATGTTGGCACATGACCATGCAGTGTTTCTTCCTGTTGTACACAGGGTCGCTGTGAGTTGGTACCGACTCGATGGTGCCTAACAACTACAACTGACTAAAAAAGCAATTTCAACTATGTGGACCATGATGAACTATGTACAACATTGCTAAGAATGAGTATTCCAGACAATTAATTGTGCTCTTGAGGAACCTGTACATAAACCAAAAGGCAGTTGTTCGAACAGAACATTGAAACACTGAATGGTTTAAAATCAGGAAAGCTGTGTTGGCAAGGCTGTGTCCTTTCATCATATTCAATCTGTACGCTGAACAAATAATCTGAGAAGCTGGATTATACGAAGAAGAATGTGGCGTCAGGACTGAAGGAAGGCTCAATACTAACCTGAGATATGCAGATGATACAACTTTGCTTGTGGAAAGTGAAAAGAACCTAAAACACTAATTGATGAAGATCAAAGACTACAGTTTTTAGTACATGTTGCACCTTAGTGGAAGGAAAACAGTGATCATTATAAATCACATCCATATATAAGACTGAAGTTGTCAAATACTTCATTTTGCCCGGATCAACCATCAACATTCATGGAAGCAGCAGTCAGGAAATCAAACAGCATATTGCATCAGGCAAATCTGCTGCACAAGAGCAAAGATATGAATTTGAGGATGAAGTGCACCTGACCCAAGTCATGGTATTTTCAACAGCCTCATATGCATGTGAAGTTGGATAGTGGATAAGAACAACAGTAGAAGAATTGATGCATATAAGCTATGGTGTTGGAGGAGAATATTAAAAGAACCCTGGGCTGCCAAAGAACAAACAAATCTGTATTGGAAGAAGTACAGCCAGAATGATTCTTACAAGCCAGGATGGCCAGACTTCACCTGTCATACTCTGGATATATTAACAGGAGGAACCAGTCCCTGGAGAAGGACATCATGCTAGATAAAATGGAGGGTCAGTGAAATAGAGGAAGACCCCCAATGAGATGGACTGACACAGTGGCAGCAGCAATGGCTGAAGCACAGCAACTGTGAGGATGGTGCAGGGCCAAGCAGTGTCTCGTTCTGCTATGCACAGGGTCACTGTGAGTAGGAAGCAACTCGAAGGCACCTAACAACAACATACACACACACGGAGACCTCATATAGTTCTATATGATAAGACCTGGACTGTTAACCACAGGATTGGTGGGTCACAATATAGGATCGCTACGAATCACAACCAACACTTGCCATAGAGTTGGTTCTGACTCACAGCGACTCTGTGTAGGGTCTCCAAGGAATAGCTGGTGGGTTTCAACCGCCGACCTTGCAGTCTAATGCTTACCCTACTGCGCCACACCAGGACTCAAATACACACATAAATGTATATCAGATTCATATACACGTACATATGTGTTGCAGAACATCTGTTCAGACAACATCCGGCTTACATTTGAGTCTAACCACACACACATTATCAGTGGTCCCATACAGTTTCGTGATTATTTTTAAAGAGAAAGCAGCTGTCTGTTTGTTTATTAGGATCAGCACTGGACTGCTAACCTCAAGGTCTGCAGTTCAAACTCACCAGCTTCTCCGCATGAGAAAGACGAGAGTGGCTGCCCTGTGCAGGTTTACAGCCTCGGAAATCCTATACAAGGTCACTATGAGTGAGAGCCAACTCGACAGCATCTAACAGTGACAGCAGCAGTGATTTTAAAGACCCCAAATTCAGACTCCTGTAGCACTGAACTACAGTTGAGACACAAGCGTGTGAGGAAGATTCAATGGGTCTGGGCATGGGCTTGGGTTTCTTCCATTGGCCAATGGGGAGACCAGCCAGCAGGGCTGAGTGTACCCTGCTTCCTCCCCACTTACTTCTTCTCACAACTCCCCTTCCCACCACCAGCCTCTCAGCCATCACCCTCAGGAGCAGTGACAAGGACAATTAGAAGCAGGCTCCCATCAAGTTTTAATATGCTGTTCACACAACATCTGAATCACCAATTCACAGAACGTCCACAGTGCATTAAACAGAGGTAGATAACAAACCACCATTTGAAAAATGAAGAAGAGATCAGCCCAAATCTACTGCCCGCTAGATGATACTGTATTTGAAAAGATCTCCAAAATTATCTAGAAAACAATCTAGACAGAAAATTCATAGAGCAGAGGGGAGAGCCAGACGTTTGAAAGCGTAATCGTGAGGGTCCTTTTAAGTAAAGCAGACGAGATGCTTGCTAACAGCAAACCCTACAGCCGTCTCACAGTCCATCTGGGCACTCCACAAGTGTTTCTTAATGAATGTTTGAAACAGGCCAAGAAGAACCCTCAAAGATTCTGGACCGGAGAAATACAAAACTCTTGTGAACTCTCTGGAAAGATCCAAAGAACCTTCTCTTCACAGGATGCTACTAATCCCGGGAGTCCTGGTGTGGCAGGGGCTGCTGCGTACTGAGCTGGACTGCAAGGGTGGTTTGAACTACAAAGTTGGTGGTTCAAGTTCACCAGCCACTCCTTGGAAACCCAATACAGGATCACTGTGTGTCAGAATTGACTCGGTGGCACTTAACAACAACACAAATCCATATTTAGCTAGAGTTCATAATGTATCTCATTTATTAACAAGGTATCAAGACTACATTCTCTATTTTAGACTCCTCTTCTTTATATTCAACAAATATAGTGGTATAGAATTTAGTAATTCTAGTAAGCAAATCTCAGAAGTCATTACCTGTACTTAAGCCTCAGTTTAAGACATGCATGCATGACCTCCTACCCACTGCTGTGGAGTCAATTGTGACTTATAATGACCCTACTACCTCCCAGGATTCCCAAGGCTGGCGTCATCTTTGCACCCATGTAGAAAGGCGGGTCCAAAACATTAGTGTTTTGTTGTTGTGTGCCAACAACTCAGGACGTTCCTACTCACAGCCACTCTGTGTAAGGTTACTGAGAGCAGGTGATCCTACAGCACCACAACAGTTAACAACTTGTTGTTGAGTTAACAAGTAACAATCTCTTAATATCTATACTTTCTATTCTATTTCACAGGTCGGTATATTTATGGGTCAGCATATCAGGGACATAATTTACATAAAACTTATATAAAAAGGGATATAAATTAATATAAAAGTAAATTATTTACATTCCTCCCCCACTAAAACACAAACACTTCTCAATTAGCATAAAGCAAACACAATTTCACGCATTATTTTCTGAGGAAATGAAATCTCAGGATTAAGTAAAATTAATACTAAAGCATGAAGAATAAGAATGAAAAACTTCTAGGCAAAAATGCAAGAGCTCACTAAGATTTCATCAGACCTTTGTTTATCGTCGCTCCATTTTTATCGAAGGTGAGGAGAAACCCAACGGGAACAGTTTTACAAGAAAGGTTGGTCCCTGGGGATTCTCCTTGTTAAGAGCAAATGACAAATGTTTTTCCCTATAGGAAACCTGCTCCTTCTTCATATAAATGTGTCCTTTTGGATTGAGTACCACAAAGGAAGCGGGCAAGAGCATCAGGTTACCCCTGCAAAGTTCAATCGTCTGTCATTTTTCCCGGTTATTTGGATTCTTTTCAATCATAAGTAGTCTTCAGTTAGCAAGCTTCATGCTAAACTGTTCATCTTTATCAGAAGGCAGGATACGCAAAGCTCATTTAACACTCTTCGGTTTAACAGGTTTTCTTCTAAAACACACACACACACAACACACACACCAGTAAGGCAAAGATGTTGGCGATTACTTATTCTTGCACAACTTTGTGTTACTAATCCGTAAACAACATCTCCTTCCAAAAGCTCAGGCGAAGGAAATGAGAAGTCGTATAAACGCCTGGCAGCCAGTATTGCTTCTGGTTGTTACGGAATAAAGGGGGGTCCCTTCCTACAAGTCCATTCTGTTGGCTCGCTCCTCCTTGTGGGCTGCACCATGTGGAAAGCCCCACTGGGCAAGCCCAAGCCTGCATGGCCTCTAGTCACAGTCAGTGTTGTACTTTTGCTCCACAGGAACCTAAACCACAGGAACAAATGTTCCCATTTTTCACAAACTTAATAATCAGATAGATTTTACAAGTCCTGGAATGATTAGAATGTCCCTTCTCCCTTGCTGTATAATAAGCACTCGACCATAGGTCGGTTTGAACTGCAAGGTCGGTGATTCAAACTCACCAGCTGCTCCTCAGAGTCATTATAAGTCGAAACCGACTGGATGACACTTAACAACAAAAATAAAACATAAAGAGGCTCAAGCCTGATAATTTTTCCCCCCAACTAAGTGAAACGGAAGCATCAGTCAAGAGATCAGACAACGTACTGTATTAAGCAAATCTGCTGCACAAGAGCTTTTTAAAGTGTTGAAGAGCAAAGATGTCAGCTAGAGGACTAAGGTGCGCCTGACCCAAGCCATGGTATTTTCAGTAACCTCATATGCATGCGAAAGCTGGACAGTGAATAAGGAAGACTGTAGAAGAATTGATGCTTTTGAGTTATGGTATAGGAGGAGAATACTAAAAGTGTCATGGGCTGCCAAAAGAACCAATAGATCCATTTTGGAAGAAGTGCAGCCAGAGTGCTCCTTAGAGGCCAAGATGGTTAAACTTCGTCTCTCATACTTTGGACATATTGTCAGGAGGGAACAGTCTCTGGAGAAGGATATCATGTTTGGTAAGATGGAGGGTCAGAGAAAAAGAGGAAGACCCCCAACGAGATGGCTTGGCCAAGTGGCAGCATCGATGGACTCAAGTGTGGCAACAGTAGTGAGGTTGGCCCAGGACTGGACATTGTTTCGTTCTGCTGTACATAAGATCTCTATGAGTCGGTTCCGACTCCATGGCACCTAACAACAACAACAGGAAACTTCAAAACACATGTTGAAAATTCCATTTATCTTTTCATCCCATTTGGCCATGAACTGTTTGAAGTCCCCCACCCCCCATAACACTGATTGTGACATAGGTCACCGGCACCCAACAAGGGGTTAAAACAAAAGATTTTTTAAATCTAGCAAGTACTTCATTTCCCCTTAATAGCTACACTGTCTATGGTTTTAGAAAATATTTCAATTTTATTTCTGTCGTTCTAAATTAAAACAATTAAATAACAATCCGCAAACCAAAAGCTATGAGTGGAAAATAATAAAAACTTCAAACTACGCACACAAACAAAATGAGTGTACCGCTTTTATTATTTGCCTGTTCTAGAAAAACATGAGAGAAAAATAAACAATTATTCTGCGACCACAGTAGCCAGCATGCGAGAGCTGTTGGCCTTTAAGACACGCATGAGAACAGCACAGCAGAGTCCCAAGCCCCGGTTCTGATACTTTGCATGTCATTGTGCCTGTCACTTACCCTGTTTCCTTATTCTTAAACTAAGTTTGGGTATTGGAGAGGGGAGGGGATGCAAGGAGGGGCTTCACTAGATAACCTCCAGAGTCCACTCCAATTTACACATTCTGATTCTGAAATAAAACATCCTTTAACTCTGTGACGTGGGAGCGCGGTGGGGCATAGGACCGTGAGGCACAAGGTCGCGGTCTGAACCCACCATTTGCTCCACAGGAGAAAGATGAGGCTTTGTGCTCCCCAAAGATGTAGGTCCTCAGAAAGCCTACACCGGGCTGCTATAAGTCGGAACCAACTTGACAACACTTAGTAACAACCACCACAACCACTGTGGCTCTCAGGAATCATGATGACACACATGCTAACTAAAAGGTTGGGGACTGGAGTGGACCCAGCAGCTCCATGGGACAAAGAGCCGGCGATCTCTGGGGCAGTTCTAGGCTGACTCACAGGGGAACTGCGCAGTTGGAATGGATTCTACAGCACACAGAAACAATTATGCTCTACTGGAACCTCAGTGTTGTGAAGTGCCAATGACTCTGTTCTGACTCACAGCAACCCTGGAAAGGATTTCAGAGGAGCAGCTGGTGGGTTTGAACCGCCGACCTTGTGGTCAGCAGTCCAGTGTTTACCCTACAGCGCCATGCTGGAACCCTGCATTCAGAGCTATTTGGAAGCCTGAGTAACTCTGGTGACAAATCCCTCATCTCATCATCTGCCACCTACTGGACCAAGTGCAGTGAAACAGCAGAGAGAAGGCAGCAGGGTAGCGACAGTTGGGAGTTTCAACTCCAGAGCCAAAAGCTCCGCTGCTATACAAACAAGGCCAGGTTCTAAAACATGGGTCAATAGTTGGAACTTAACACATGTGACGGGGCCCTGGTGGCACAGCAGTAATGTGCTCGGTTGCTAACCAACAGGTCAGCGGTTCAAATCCAGCAGCTCGTGTCACGGGACAAAGCTGCAGCTATCCTGCTCCCATAAGATTTACAGCCTTGGAAGCCCCAGGGGCAGTTCTACTCTGTCCTCGGGGGTCGCTACTACAGCAATGGGTGTCAACTGTGAGAAAATAAATGGGTTTGGTGCAGCCCAAAACTCTACACATGGTACTTCTAGAAGGGCAGCATCAGATACCCAAGACAATTTGTCCAACCAACTGATATGCTGGTTTCATAACTGAGTTTTTCTCCAGAGGATATGAAAAGGTTCTGATTTCCAATTTCCGGTTGTACTGGTAGCTTTTCCCTCACTGCCAGTGAGTTGAACCCGACTCACAGTGACCCTGGATAGAGTTTCTGAAACTGCCAGTCTTTATGGGAGGTGCAAGCTTCACCTTTCTCCTGTGGAGCAACTGGTGGATGTGAACTGCCAACCTTGCAGCTAGAAGTCCAATGCTTACCCTACAGTGCCACCAGGACTCCTTTTCCCTAGCATGGGGATGTGTATGGCCTGAATTCTGAGTGAGTTTTCAAGTCAACTTGGAAGCTTTTTAATTAGGTGTTTTTCTTTTCCAACTCTGAAGTGTACAACAGGTTTTCAAAGATGAGTTTGAACCTCTTCATTGAAACATATCTTAGTCCAAGGAGCAATGGTGGCACAGGGACTAAGTGCTCAGCGGCGAACCTAAAGGTCAGCAGTGGGAACCCACCAGCTGCTCTGCATGAGCAAATACCTGGCGACCTGCCCCCTTCACGTCAGGGGCAGTCCTGAAGGGTCGTGATGAGCCAGACTCTATTAGGCAGCAACAGGTTTTACAAATGAATAGATGCGCCCTTCCAAATTCCAGAGAATAAAGTTCCTTGCTAGCAAGAAGTAACTCCAATATAGAAGTTGTTACTGTTGTTGTTACGAATCGTTAAAAGTCAGTTCCGACTCATAGTGACCCTGTTTAGGGTTTCTGAGGAGTCACTGGGGGGTTAAAACTGTCCGCCCGTGTGGTCAGCAGTCCAGTACTGATCCTACAGTACCACACCAGGACTTCCCAAACACAAGCAGACCAATAGCCTTAGTCTTTGATTGAAATGGCTGATTTTTTCATTAGTGGTGTGGTGGTTACATGTCATGGAGTCCGTTCCGACTCATAGCGACCCTGTACAGGGTTTCCGAGGCTGTAAATCTTTATGGGAGCAGAACACCTCATCTTTCTCCCACGGAACAGCTGGTAGTTTCAAACTGCTGCCCTTTCGGCTTGCAGCCTGATTCGTAACCACATGAATCTTAGGCTCATTCCATGACCCTGAGACCAGAAGAAACAGATGCTGCTCCACACCAAAAAGGATCATACTGAAGGTCCTAAATAAAATGGGAGGAAAATGTGGAGCAAATCTCAAAATATATACATACATTAAAAAAAAAAAAAAAGACCCGGGTCACTGGTGAGAAAGAGAGTGGGGGCCCTTGGTCACCGTCAGGCCTGAAACAGAACTCACCTCAGTGGCTCAACCGCCAAACAGCAGACAGTTCTATCAGAGGTACAATAACACGAGGGAAGGAGGCATGTATTCCTTAGACTAATCAACCACCACAGACCACAGGGGCAGTATTTATCCACAGACAAGGTTCCGAAGGGTTAGGAAAGAAGGCATGGCAACAGGAAACAGGGAGGAAGTGGGAGGAATGATGGTCACACGTGAGGACTGCAGTCAGTGACGGGGAAGCAAAATGCGTATGGACTGCTGGACGGAAAAACTCATCACACGTGAGGACTGCAGTCAGTGACGGGGATACATAATACAAAGTAAATTAAAAAACAAACAAACAAATTTCTCCATAACATAAACTCAGTGGTAGTCAGATTTAGAAAAAAAAAAAAAAAAAAACACGAATTTTTAAACATTAGAATTACAAAGCCTGTGGCTCTATTGATATTACATGGCATATAAAATAAAAAGCAAAATGATGCTTTCATTCTAAGTATCCCATATCTAAAAGCACAAACATATATTGCGAATTACACTTTAAACTAAGAGCACGTTAAATTTGTATCAAAATCTTCTATAAATATTATCAAAATCAACATGCATAGTCCATGTTCTTTTGTTTTGCATGATTACATCAATGTTTTGTTCAAACACTCTTTGGCTTAGTAAGCTTTACTGCTGGCCCCTCATATCTGTGGGCTGCAGATCCAACTGCACATCAACAATATTCAAAGGGATAAAAAAAGCAATTAAGTGGTCAAAGCAATCCCTCAAAGTCTAATAGGGAGTACAGTGTACCATTAATGTGCTATTTACATAGCATTTACATTGTGCTAGGAATTACAAGTCATCTAGAGAGGATTTAAAAGTGTATGGGAAGATTGCGAAGGTCATATGCAAAGATTACATCATTTTATAGGAGGGAATTCAGCATTTGCAGAGCCAATAACTCAGGGCCAGTCAAGGGGCAACTGTTGATACTCAGCTTCCCTCTACTTTTAGAAAGCTGAAGTGTATGAAAATCTAATACACAGGACCACGTAATTCAGATGCTTCCTAATGGCAGAAATAATTAAATACAGCCCTTTGAGGAAAGAAATGGTGGTTTAGTTATGGGATAAGATCATTTAATTAGTACCTCACTTTGGTGATTCATCTCTCTTTACTCTTCAATTTGGCTAGTTACCCTGTAGTAGAAACATTTTAAAAGACTGCCAAAAAACATTTCATGAAGACGTACGCATTTCTATGGAACCTTTTGAACTGGAGAGAAGCACATTTAGCAATTCAGCTGCAAACTAAGAGCTGCAAGCCTTATTTAAGTGCAAGGTCGGTGGTTCAAACCTACCAGCTGCTCCTCAGAAACTCTATACAGGGTCACTAGGAGTCAGAACTTGACTTGATGACACTTAACAACACCATTTACTTCTTCTGGCTTTCACCATTCAGTTAGATTAAAACAACAGGAAACATCAGGCCAAAGGCATTTTGGTCAACATCTTGTGTTAATTATTTAAACATCATTCACCATTTCTTATACATATTAGTTTGCTAATTACAGGATCGAATCATTTCCAACGTGAATACTGGTTTGTTGCGGGTTTTTTGGAGGGAGGGAGGGAGGGAGGGCAGGAGAGAGTTGTTTCTTGCTATAGACGTTGTTGCTAAATGCTATAGAGTAGGTTCCGACTCAATGACCCTGTATAGGGTTTCTGAGGCTATAAATCTTTGTGGAAGCAGAAAGTCTCCTCTTTCTCTCGAGGTACGGCTGGTAGGCTGAAACTGCCCATCTTGGGGGTTCACAGCCCAGTGTGTATTCTACAGAGACACCAAGCTATAGACATTAGCAATGGAAAATTAACTTCTTTCAGACCTGTATGATTTCAATCAAAGAAAGACATTAAGGGAGCCCCGTCACTCCCTGAAGATGATGAGTAGGCAAATACGATGTAGTACTGTTGTAAATTACAGTACTGTTCTAATGATTTCACACTTGCCAATGGATGGCTTTTCCTTTATGTGCTATTATAAACTGTGCTTTTGTAAAACGAAGCAAGGAGCTAACTTTTGAAGGGATTATTATTCCAGAAGTCAGTCGCTTAAACTTTATCAATCTTACAAAATGGGTTCTTACCTAAGTACCAAAACCTACCCACAAACAAGTGACGGCAATGATGTCAAAGATTAGCGCCACTTCAGCACTTAGAAAAGCACCTGTGGACAGTTTCCCCCTGTCCTGCCACCATGGGCTGCTGTCTTTGGCTTGCTCCCTTGGTTAATGATAGGGCCTGGGACTATGAAAAACATGACCAGTAATAGAGAACAGGCTTCCGGAATCAGGAAGACTGTGTGGAGAGGAAACGAGAATACACATCAGCCCTAAATCATTTGTCTGAAACATCAGCTTCCTTGTTTCATGTCTACATGAAGTCTATTTTTTTAACATTAGGTTTTAATGTTTCTCAAAGCAATACAAGGATAAAGATCCAATTTTTTTTCAGCCAAGTGTATCACATCACATATAAAGTTAAAGAGCAGCAACCAAATAGTTACCACTGAGTGGACGCTGACCTCCACTGAGTGGACGCTGACCTCCATTGAGTGGACGCTGACCTCCACTGAGTGGACGCTGACCTGTAGGCAGCCCTGACCTGTGTGTCAGAGGAGAAGTGTGCCCACAGGGTTCTCAGTGCGTGAGTTTTCATAAGGAGATTCCATTCATGGTGCCCTGTGTGTGTCAGAGGAGAAGTGTGCCCACAGGGTTCTCAGTGGATGAGTTTTCATAAGGAGATCCCACTCATGTGTGTCAGAGGAGAACTGTGCTCACAGGGTTCTCAGTGGATGAGTTTTCATAAGTAGATTCCACTCATGGTGCCCCCATATGTGTGTCAGAGTAGAACTGTGCCCACAGGGTTCTCAGTGGATGATTTTTCATAAGTAGATCCCACTTATAGTGCCCCGTGTGTGTCAGAGTAGAACTGTGCTCACAGGGTTCTCAGTGGATGAGTTTTCATAAGTAGATCCCACTCACGGTGCCCCGTGTGTGTCAGAGTAGAACTATGCTCCACAGGGTTCTCAGTGGATGAGTTTTCATAAGTAGATCCCACTCACGGTGCCCCGTGTGTGTCAGAGTAGAACTGTGCCCACAGGGTTCTCAGTGGGTGATTTTTCATAAGTAGATTCCATTCATGTGTGTCAGAGTAGAACTGTGCCCACAGGGTTCTCAGTGGATGAGTTTTCATAAGTAGATCCCACTCACGGTGCCCCGTGTGTGTCAGAGTAGAACTGTGCTCCACAGGGTTCTCAGTGGATGAGTTTTCATAAGTAGATCCCACTTATGGTGCCCCGTGTGTGTCAGAGTAGAACTGTGCTCACAGGGTTCTCAGTGGGTGATTTTTCATAAGTAGATTCCATTCATGGTGCCCCGTGTGTGTCAGAGTAGAACTGTGCTCACAGGGTTCTCAGTAGATGAGTTTTCATAAGTAGATCCCACTCATGGTGCCCCGTGTGTGTCAGAGAAGAACTGTGCTCACAGGGTTCTCAGTGGATGAGTTTTCATAAGTAGATCCCACTCATGGTGCCCTGTGTGTGTC
>NW_006408574.1:8994454-9011251 GCF_000296735.1 Chrysochloris asiatica
TGTGTGTCAGAGGAGAAGTGTGCTCACAGGGTTCTCAGTGGGTGATTTTTCATAAGTAGATTCCACTCATGTGTGTCAGAGTAGAACTGTGCTCCACAGAGTTTTCAAGGCTGGTGGGACTTTTGGGAAGCAGAACACCAGGCCTGCCTTCTGAGGAGCCTCTGGGTGGATTCAAACCATCAACCTTTTGGTTAAAAGTCAAAAGCTTAACTGTGTGCACCATGAGGGACTGTGGATGAGGACATGGGGAACCATGACATCATACTCTCTACTCCAGTGTAAGTTTTAAATGTTCCAATATAAATAAATACAGGTTGAAGAACACACGTATGGGTCACTTAACATCCAGGATTATGTTCTGTGAAATACGCCATCCATTATATGAGTTGGACCATGTTCTAACACCATGTTAAACCCTTAAGGGAGCCCGCCTCCAGTCAGCTGTGCTGTGGCTGCTGAGCAGAAAGTGGAGGCAGCAGCCTCCAAGGGAGAGGACTGAGAGGGAGCCGAGCACACCCTGCCAGACTGCTGTTCCACCTGCCCAACCCCACAAAGCCAGAGAGCCCTCCCCAGAGCCACGCCCTCTGCCTCGCCTGCCTGCCTGCCTGCCTCCCGTCCCTGGTCCAGTGCTACAAGAGTCTGGCTTAGGGGTCTTTAAAGCCTTTAGGTGAAAATAACCAACAAAACACGAGCTGCTTTGCCTTTCAAAAACACAGAGAAATACACATTCTTGGGAGCCGGACACGTAGGCACCTGGGCTGACAATGCTCTAACAGAAGGGAAGCAAGCCACGCCCACATGCACGTTAGAACTGTACACTGAAATGGTCAAGTTTTCTGTATATAATTAGGTCTGTTTTAAAAAATGGATACCAAATCTAACTAAATTTTAAAAACATAAAAACCAGGAGCCGAAAGAAAGTAAAACTGTTATCTCTACATTAAAAACCAGTAATGATTTAAAGGTAAACTTAACAGGAAGCGAAACCTCAATGATCACTGTTCATCAATATAAAGGACTTAAATGGAAAAGGGCAATTGAACTTTCTCTCAGAAAATAGATTGCTTGTTACACACATGACTTTATGAGACAGACATACATATTTTTTTTCCTTTTGTTTTCTTTTCACATGATACGGCCATGTCTTCGGAAATACTGTGAAAATGATACTGAATTATGTGGAGGGACTTGAGACAAGTGGCAATGTGGGGTCAAAGTTGGCCTTTGCTCCTAGCTACCAGCTTAGTAACTTTAGAAGTGTTGCTAAAGGTCTCTGGCTATCGTTTTCCCATTAATAAAATAATGTTGTCACTATCTGTCACACAAACACAAATGAAAGAAAAGAATATATCTGCTTACACTACACAGTTTTCAACTACAGACTGGCTTCTCAGATGTAGATTGCTTTAGATATATTTAACAGCTAAGCTAATCAGATTTCCCAACTAAATACACACATTTTGTCAGTTTGGGGTACTAATATTGCCTTGCTTGTAATATAAGAAAACCTAATATGCAATATTTAGTAACAGTCAAGCCCCACACCCTATAATCAAAGATCTCAGAACCTTACTGAAAATATTTCAAACAAAAAAACGTAGTTCCCATAAAGGAATTAACTACTCTCTGTTCATTAGTTTTCCCTAGTAGATAATAGAAGGGTTAAAAACGAGAAAGAAGGCTGTTCACCACCAAACAAATTATTTCATCACACTTTGATTTAACATCTCGTTGTTTTTCTTTCTAAATTCTCCACTACTTTCATCCGAATCCATTTTTCAGCATCTCTCTGAACCCTTCTATTTTATCCTCATTGATACTCAAATGTCAGCTCTGTCACTCTTGCAGCTTCTACAACTTGGGACCTTAAGAATATGTCCACAGAGCTGTAAACAGGTCATTTGTAGTCAATACCTCCTTCCTCCCTCTTCTTTCAAGATATTCCTGAAATCCCAATGGGCAGCAGAGCCATTAGCCAAAAAAGCATTGGCCACAAATTCACATGGACTTAAATCTTTTACTTCTTCATTCAAAAGTAAAGCTTAAGGGCAATCATTCCCCAGGTCCCCACTAGACTGTGTGTGAATCAGATGTCAGAACTAGGGCGATTCGCAGCAGTAGAGGGCACTGCACACATGGTTAGTATGGTAAGCAAGCTTTCTCAATGACCCTTCTTTCTCTCTACATTGCACTGGCCACTCTTCACACCCTCGCTTTTTTAACCAGTTTGTCTGGTCAGGCCCTGATTCTCCCACACTCTTACTCCACCCTTCAAGGAAACGTTGGTGGCACAATGGTTAAGGCACCTGGCTGCCAACCCAAAGGTCAGTGGTTTGAACTCAGCAAGAGGAAGATGTGGCAGTCTGCTTCTGTAAAGATGGCAACCCTGGAAATGCTCTGCCCTTACAGGGTTGCTATGAGTCAGAAGCAGCGCAACCACAAGATGGTTTGGTGTGGGTGTGGTGTTCTCCTTCATATCTAGGTGCTGTTCTGGGCACAGTATGCCATCAACTGACACGCTTTCCAAGATCTGTAAAATGGAACTTCCGAAGCACACACTGCGTGACTCTGGGCTACAGGATGTGGAAACTCGTTAAATGCAATGTGAACAGACGGGTCTATACCAGCCCACAAAGAAGCCTACCCTTCAAAGTTTACTGCACGTTTACCAAGGGCAGCAGGCTGGGTGCTGGACAGAGGATCATAGCCTCTACACCCATGTGATCCTGCATCTCTAGCCACTCCGCTAAATGCTGGGGTAAGCCTAAGCCAATCAAAACGGGGGAAATGTCGCCATGCAAGTTCTAAGAGAAAAATGCCACTTGACCTCTAACCCACATGGCTCTTAACCCCTAGCTGAAATATAAATCCACACGCATTGTACAGCTCGACTCACTCGATGGTATTTGAAAAGTTTTATATTTCAAAACTTGGCAGACTTCTAAAAAAGAAAGGAACTGATCAAATGTGGACCAAGCAACACAATATCTCAAAACCAAAACAAACCCACTACCTCCAAGGAGATTCAGATTCTCAGCTACCCTAGAGGACAAGGTAGTACCCGTCCCACAGGGTTTCCAAAGTTGTAAAGATTTACAGTCTCAGTAAACCTACAGTGGGTCTCTGAGTCAGTATCAACTCACGGAAGTGGGTTAATCTTATGGAAGCAAACTGACACATCTGTCTCTGGCAGAATGGCTGATGGGTTTGAACCGCTGACCTTTGATTAGCAGCCAAGTGTGGAACAACTGCATTGTCAGAGCTCCTTACAGTACCCTAACCTACCAGAATAACCTGCAATATGCAGCTGATACAATCTTATTTGCAGAAACGGAAGAGGACTTAAAATATTTACTGATGATCAAAGACCACAGCACTCGGTATGGGTTGCACCTCAATGTAACAAAAACAAAAATTCTCACCACTGGACCAACAAAAAACATCAAGATAAAAGGAGAAACGATTGAAGTTGTCAAAGACTTCACTTTGCTCATCAACACTAATGGAAACCACACTCAAGAAATCAAACAATTTGCATTAGGCAAATCTGCTGCACAACACCTCTTTAAAGTGTTCAAGAGCAAAGATGTCAGTTTGAGGACTAAGGTGCTCCTGACCCAAGCCACAGTACACAGTATTTTCAATACTCTCATATACATGTGAAAGTTGGACAATGAGTAAAGAAGACCATAGAAGAATCAATGCATTTGAGTTATGGTGCTGGAGGAGAATATTCAAAGTACTATGGACTACCAAAAGAACAAATTGGTATTGGAAGAAGTAGAGACAGAATGCCCCTTAGAAGCCAGGATGGCCAGACTTTATATCTCTCACACTTCAGACATATTATCAGGAGGAACCAGTCCCTGAAGAAGGATATCATGCTTGGTAAAGTAGAGGGTCTTAGAAAAAGAGGAAGACCCCCAACAAGATGGATTGACACAGAGGCAGCAGCAATGGGCTCAAGTGTAGCAATGACTGTGGGCAGTGTTTCATTCTTGATGGCAGCTCACAACAACAACAACAACCTACCATAATTAGAATGAACTACAAATTTCCTTTTTCAACAACTATAATTTAACTGAACATCAGTATTCACAACCTTTGCTAACTAAAAAACCCACTACCATCGAGTTGATTTCGGCTCATGGTAATGCTCAACAGGGTTTCCAAGTCTGTAAATCTTTATGGAAACAGACAGGCTCATCTTTCTACATGGGACGGCTGGTGGGTTTGAACCGCTGACCTTGTGACTAGAAGCCCACTATCTAATAATCATGCAATGTGAGGAACTAGTTAAAAAGTGTTCCCCAAATCACATGAAAGTCATTCAAAGACATTAAATCAAACCTTTTCTCTAATTATCTTCACTTCTTTAATGAAACCAGAACCAGGGACAGGAATGGTAAATGTGGCAATATTGCTACAAACAAGTCTAATGTAAAACTAGTGAGCAGAAATAGTACAGATGGAATCTAGTAGCAAGTAAGAGATTACAGTGACTTTCTAAAGGTTTTATACACACAAATTCCACCTTTCTTCACGTGAGTAGGTGTGGTTATTAGGTGCCATCAAGCTGACTCGTGCACATAGTGACCCTCTGCACAAACAACACTGCCCAGTCCTGCACCGGCCTCACTAGTGTCATTACACTTGAGTCCAGTTCTGCCGCCACTGTGCCAGTCCGTCTCGTCAGAGCCTTCCTCTTTATCAGTGACTCTCCACTTCACTAAGCACAATGTCCTTATCCAGGGACTGAGACTATGTAAAGTGACGTTTTTCAACGTTTTTGAAAGCCTTTGCTTTTACGTGTGTGCTCCAGTGGGTTCCAACAGTTGATGGGTTGGAACTGCCGACCTTGTGGTTAGCAGTTAAAAATCTTTGGTGGTGACGCTGGTTGTACCACTGAATCAGTTCTGACTTACAGAAACCCTGTGTAGTGTTTCTGAGGCTGTAAATCTTTCTCCAGTCGAGCGGTAGATTCGAACTACTGATCCTGCAGGTAGCAGGCCAACTAGTAACCCACTTCGCTACCAGGGCTTCTGTAAAAGCCTTTGTTATTGTTAAGTGCTGTCAAATCGGTTCCCACTCATAGCGAACCTGTGTAGGACTTCCAAGGAACAGCTGGGAGTTTGAACCGCAGACCATGTGGTTAGCAGTTCAGTGCTTATACTACAGCACCACACCAGGACTCGTAGTTTAACATGCAATTTAATCAAGTGGTCAATCTGTATATGTTTGGGTTTCTCAGGTTCTGCATATACATTTTTCAGGTTGGGTTTTGATCAGAACACATCAAATAAGTATCGTACATTTAAAGTGGCAAAGGTGATTTTTTGATCACTTACGAGAATATCTTTTCATATGCTTTTTAGATTAATGGCCCATAAGCTGACACTTCATGAAAACTCATCTCCAAGATTGCTATCAGATATAATCAGATGCCAATCAGTGGAAGCCTGATTTGACAGATTCAACTCTTTGGGTGGTCAAAATGTCAGCATAAATATGAGCAGGGGGAACCCTAGGTTCTACGCATAAATATATATAAATATATATGTGCTAAGCACTGTTGAGTCAGTTCTGACTCATAGTGACCTTGTACCGGGTTTCCGAGGAGCGACTGATGGGTTTGAACTGGCGACCTTGTGGTGAGAAGTCCTGTGCTTATCCTACAGCACCACACCAGGACTCCGGAGGTGCCTCTTGCTGTTGTTAAATGCCACTGAGTTCTGACTCATAGTGACCCTGTACAGGGCTTCCAATATATATGCTTATATTGTTGTTGTTGTTGTTAAGTGCCAACAAGTTGGTTCCAACCCATAGTGACCTTTTATGGGGTTTCCATGGAGTGGCAGGTGAGTTTGAACCACTGGCCTTGTGGTTGAGTGCTTATCCTGTAGCGCCACACCAGGACTCCATATATACTATAATATTACATAACTATCAAACACTATTATAATATATAAGGATTCCTGGTGTGGCACAGTGGGTTAAAGCACTGGACTGCAAAGTCTGTTTGAACTGCAAGGTCAGTGGTTCAAGCTCACCAGCCATTCCTCGGAAACCGTATACAGGGTTGCTATGTGTTAGAACCGACTTGACAGCACTTAACAGCAACAACAACTATACACACACACACACACACACACACACGGTGGTGTTGGTGGTGTGCCATGGAGTCGGTTCCGATTCACAGCAACCCTGTATAGGGTTTCCGGGGCTGTAAATCTTTACGGGAGCAGAAATCCTCATCTTTCTTCCACGGAACAGCTGGTAGTTTCAAACTGCGGACCTTGAGGTTAGCAGCCCGACTCGTAACCACTACGCTACCAGAGCTCCTTCACATATATATATTATACATGTTGTTGTTATTGTTAAGTGCCTTCAAGTCGATTCTGACCCATAGTGACCACGCACAGGGTTTCCTAGGAGCAGCTGGTGGATTTGAACTGCAGACCTTGTGGCTCGCAGCCCAGTGCTGATCCTCCAGTGCCGGTCGGTTTGAACTACAAGATCGGAGGTTCAAATGCACCAGCTGCTTCCTATCCCATGCCCTCTGCACAACACATGGCCTAGTGCCCCTCCCGCCTCTCCCCAACCGGTGCGCTTTGATTTTCTGGCCAGCTGCCTCAGTGTCGGCTTCTCCTGAGCTCAGTTTCTATGGTCCCTTCCCCATTTCCCCGCAGAAAGCACCAGGGCCCTCGACAGCCTTGACAGAACACTGTGAAAGCAGAGGCAGGGAGTTCTCCCTAAGTGTAACTGCTCCTAATAGGAACTCTGTAGAACCCCCCAGAACCAAAGGAAAGGGCCCTCGAGGCACCTGAGGGGCTCCTGTCTCTTTGATCACCATGTTCCAGCCCCTCATTTCATCCCCCACCCCAACTACATACATCATGGTCCAAGAGGATGGACTTGGCAGACTGTGCAGTGCACGAACCCACTGCCTACTCCCCAGCAGACAGTTCCCACTCACAGCAGCCCGGGAGGACAAAGCAGGACTGCCCCGTACAGTTGCTGAGACTGTAAATCTCCGAGGGAGCACACAGCCTCATCTTTCTTCCACCAAGCGGCTGGTGTGTTTGAACCACCGAACTTGCGGGCAGCAGCCCAACACTAAATCGCAGCATCACTAGGCTCCACTGGTATTTAACAATCCATAAAGGATATGATTCTAAATGCATCTCCTTCTCCCTGCCCATTTCCCGTAAACCTTCTCTCCACCCCAAGTGAAGCAGACAAGAAAGAAAGTCTACTATCAAGCAGAACATTTCTAAAATGGCTTTGCTGGTTAGGGAAAACAATGCTAGTGACAACTAAAGAGGACTCCAGAGATATCTGAGAATGGCAGTTACTGCATGTCCCCGAACGAATGCATCCAGCAGTCACGTGTGAAATGCAGTGCAGACACTTAGAAAACACCGACATTTCCCAATAAAAAAATAGTATCCAAAGAGAATGAGAAAGATTACAATCAATCGATCTTTGATAGATTCCCTATTGGACTGCTCACGGAGCTAAGCTCTAGCAAGACACACGTCTCTTTTGAACAAAAGTCTAATCGGGTCCTTTCCTGTCTGGCCTGCCAGGGTCTAAAGTCACATAACAGTATATAGCTGGGATGAAAATGCCCAATTCTTGCCCCAAATGGCCAATGCCTTTCTGATCAAACCTGAACAGAAAGAATGCTTATCTGAGAATAAACAAAATTCAGGAAAGAAAAATGCAACCAGAGAAGCGATGGAAACACTGAGAATTCACATGTGGCTGATGGTCCTCCCTCCCAGAGCAGGCCCCTAATGCAGTCCAAGGGATCTTGGAACTCCTTACAAGCACCTCAGGTCTTTAGAAAACAAAAAGCTGGATAGTATGAAGGGAATGAAAAAAGTCAAGGCTTCAGTAACTGCGGAGAAATGCTAACACTCGAGTCGATGTAAACCGGAATTTTGACTGTTTCTTAGGTGAGAAAACAGTGTCGTTTGCTAGGCCTGTCTCGGGCGAGTGGGCTCTCTCTAGGACAAATTGCATGCCCCCATAGTTAGGGATCATGTCCTGTTTTAGATTTCTCACTAGTGAACAACAGGCAGACACTTGTCTGACACACACGTGCAGACGCAGGCTCAGGCAGGCAGTCTGATTCCCACGTGGGGTGGTGGCAGGGGCCGGGGGAATCAGGGGCCACTAGAATGATGACACCTTCAGAGGCTTTCTCACAGGTGCGACGGCTTCACAGACTGCCTGGGTTTCTTTTGCTGTTGTGTCCATCAGAAGTAGCCTGGGGCCAGCCACATGCCAGCCAGCCTTTGAGACCTTTGGAAAAGGACACATCGACTCCTGCCTCCATGGGAAGTCTGAGCACTGGGGTGAAAGGCAAGAGCTGGGAAGGGTCCAGAGGTCATAGAGCCAACCCAACTGTCCCATTTCACAGATGGAGAAGCTGAGACCTGGTGCTTGCATGACTGACTAGCCTAAAGGTTTACAGCTAGTAGTAGCAGGACCACCTTTATTCTATCCTCTTTCATCTCTTTTGAAAGAGCCCTGGTGGTACAACTGTTAAGTGCTTGGCTGTTAACGGAAAGGCTGGCAGTTAGAACCTACCCACTAGCTCCAAGGGGGAAAAGCCTGGCCTTCTGCAAAGTTACAGCCAAGAACACCTTACCGGGCAGTTCTCATAATGAGTCGGAACTAACTCCACACACCGGACAACTCTCCTTTGTCCAGCACTTTTGAAATCCTTTGCTTCTCAGCCTAGTGCCCCTCCCTCGTCTCCCCAACTGATGCACTTTGATTTTCCAGCCAGCTGCCCCATTCTCTTACTTCTCCTGGGCTCAGTTCCTATGGTCTCTTCCCCATTTCTACCTATGCAGGAAGCACCAGGGACCTCGGCAGCCTTGACCAGGCACTGTTAACGCAGAGGCAGGAAGTTCTCTTTAAGTGTTAGCTGCTCCTCAGGATAGTAGTGAGAAAAAAGAAGCCAGGGGTTAAGAGAAGGCAGCAGGCAGGCATATGTGACTGGCATTATGGTTGAACTCAACTAGGAGGTTGACCCTCCAGTGCTTGCTTCCTCAGAAGATGGGACGAGTCAGAGGACCTGTGGCTGAAATGTATGCTCCGGTTACCTCACTAGTGGCACAAGGATATGCACTTATCCAAGAGAGCAGACAGATGGAAAGAATGTTGTTGTTAAGGGTCAGCGTGTCAGTTCTGACTCATAGCAATCATGGTTTCTGAAGAGTGGCTGGTGGGTCTGAACCACTGACCTTGTGATGAGCGGTCCACTGCTTCTCCTCCAGAGCCACACCAGGACGCCAAGAACAGAACAGGTGACTGGAAACATGCAAGTTGGGCTTCTAAGTGACATGCCCCAGTCTTGTCCCACATACTCTCTGCCAAATTCAATGGTGAAAGGCAGCCAGGAGATGGCTGGGCTAAACCTCAGCTGGGAGGATACAGTGGGGGTAATTTCATATTAAAATACTCTAAGATGAATACAGAACTACGCAAACCCTAAACAGGAACAGGAAGGGGAAGGCAGGCTAAAAGCTGTGTACTAGCTACACAGCTTTTCAGCAAAAATGACACCATACAGCACAGGCTCCCAGTTCAATTGCAATGCATTTCCGTTACATTTCCAGGTTGAGAAAGAAGAGGACACTCAGACCACTCCTTATTTCACTTCTAAGCAAAATGCCCACCAATGAATGGAAATGACTGACCAGCAACTTCAGATGGAACGTTCAACTTGAAAACGGTTCTTTAAACGCCTTTCACCTGCACAGAAAGGGCTCCACTACTGGCTTCCTCCAAGTCTCACCTTGCATGCATGTTATAAAGGATCAGGCCCCAAGGCTGTGTGGCAAAACCCAAAATCGAGGTTTGCAAAGTATTCCAAAGTTACTTATTGCTGCAAACAGTGATTTCATGGCTTTTTCTCCCCTTGGGTTCAATAATAATTCTAAGTGCTGCATTATAATATTGTCAGCTACTTTCTGAATGAACTCATCTTTGCACAATCTATTAGTATAGCTAATATTTATTAAGTACATACATGACATCAGGAGCCTTGCTAGTGTAGTGAGTAGGTTAGGCATTGGGCTGCTAACTGCAAAGTCAGCAGTTCCAATCCACCAGCTGCTCCGTTGGAGAAAGATCAAGCTTTCTGCTCCCATAAAGACTGACAGCCTCAGAAACTGGGTGTGAGGTTGCTGTTGAGTCGGAACTGACTTCCGGGCACCATCACCATACAGTTTACACAAGGAGCCCTGGGAGTGTGTAGTGAGTTACGCATTAGGCTACTAACGTACGGCCAGGCCGGCAGTTGAATCCAACAGCCACTCTGCAGGAGCAAGATGACGTGTTCTGCTCTCGTGGGTTTATACCCTCAGAAACCCTGCCCAGGGTCACTAGGAGTCGGACTCAACTGGATGGCATACAGCAGAACACACACCTATGTTGCTTGTTGTTAAGTGCCATCAAGTTGGTTTCAACTCATAGGGACCAATTATAGAGTTTCCAAGGAGCGGCTGGTAAGCCTGAACTGTCAACCTTGTGGGTCAAACCAACCTTGCAGTCCAACACCATACCAGGACTCAGTAGAGACTATATACATGACAGCATTTAGTATAAAGTTTATAAATAAGGTTCAAAATGTTTTCCAATTAATTCATGTATGTTGTTGTTGTAGTTGAAAGGAGTCCTTGTGTGGTGTTGTGGGTTAATATGCTAGACCACAAGGTCGATTCGAACCGCAAGGTCGGCAGTTCAAACTCAGTAGCTGCTCCTTGGAAACCCTATATAGGGTCTCTATGAGTCAGAAGCGACTCCACAGCGCTTAAAACAACAGTCAGTTCGGACTCATAGCAATTCTGTGCAGGATTTCCAAGAGCAGCTATTGGGTTTGAACCACCACCCTTGCAGTTGGCAGCCCAGTGCTTATCTTGTAGTGTCAGACCAGGAGTCTAAGTCATGCATTGTTGTTGTTGTTAAGTGCCGTCGAGTCGGTTCCGACCCATAACGACCGTGTATAGGGTTTCCGAGGGTGTAAATCTTTACGGGAGTAGAAAGCCTCATCTTTCTCCCGCGGAGCGGCTGGTAGTTTCGAACCGCTGACCTTAAGGTTCGCAGCCCAATTCGTAACCACTACGCTACCAGAGCTCCTTAAGTCATGCATAGCAGATGTGAAAAAAACATAAACTGGACAATGAAGAGGACAATTGGAAGTCTTAAGAGTTTATGAAATGTTACATCATTAGTTCCTCACCAGAGATGCCTGGACAATTGTTAAAAGGGTTCTGTTACCATAAAACACATACAGCAAAACCAACACACAATGTGGAGCTGGCATTTTATTAACTCAGGGTGGGAACAAGACGAGCTACATCAAATGGTAATCCCATCTGTAATTGATAGCTTCATGCCCTTATTTTTACAGGGGGAGAGAAAATGGTTACAAAAAATGAATGAAAATTAGTGGGCCAAGTCTTCCAAAATTCAGGGTCTGTTTAGAAAGGAAGTGGCCAGAGGGATGTACACTAAAAGGATTCTTGGGTGGGAGAGAGACTAGAACGGGTATCTTCTCAGTATCCCCTACAGATAACAGCCAACCTGTAGTGAACACGTGCTCTCTGACAAATGCTGAACAAAGCACATTAACGTGAATTGTCTCCTTTCCTCTTCACAAAACCCCACGAGGCAGGCAAGCAGGCAGGCAGGTACTGTGGATCCTACTTTTTAGATGAGAAAACTGAGGCACACTGAAGATAAACAACTGAAAGTTACATTGCCTATAAGCTCATTCAGAATCTGACTCCAAAGTCTGTGTTTTTAACCAATACACATACCCCATCAATTAAGGGACAAACCATATACCCACACTTATGGATACTAGAGACACAACTCCAGTTTTATCGGACTCATTTTTGTTAAGCACCGCCTTTTGTTCCTTATAGACACAGATACGTTCAAAGATAAGGAAAGGATTTTAAAAGCATGACATGGTGACATATAATATACTTTTAAAATCTTAACGGCACAAACTAACTGGTAAACTTTAAAGTTATATTAGAAAAACAGGATTTTTTTTTAAAAAAAGGAACAATGCCTAATCTATTTTAGCAAGATGGGCATTAAAAATAGTTACTCTCTAGGGACATTTTGGAGTATTTCAGCATCACAAGCATGTAGTACAAGTACAATGAAGTTCCTTTTACAAAATGTCATTATTAGCTCCGTGTGGGTAGTTAAATGTGGGTGGGATCGCAGTATAGACAGACCCATTATCAGAACACAAAAGTCTGCATGATTTAACTAGGAAACTATAGCCTCCCCTAACTAACTTCAGGACAATACTATCAGTTTGAGAATGTGTCCTTTATAGCATACACTGCTGTGGACAGGAGCCAACAATAGCACAGCCCAAAAGACTGGGTCCAACAGCCCTCCTAAGTCAACGGTCAGTGCAGGAATACTCAGATTGGTGCAGCGACACCATCACTCCCAGCTGAGAAATACCTGGCTCCGGATGAGGCGGACAGGTTAACACTTCTCAGTTAAAGCCAAATTAAGGAACCAAACCAGAGGGTTTCATGTCCAACGACATGAAGCAGGGATCTACTGGTCTAGTCATTTATTATCATACTATTATTACGATCAATGGGCACCTGGTGTGGCACTGGAGGATTGGCACAGGACTACAAACCACAAGGTCAGCAGTTCAAACTGCTCCTTGGAAACCTATACAGGGTCGCTAAGAGTTGAACCAAGTTGACAGCACTTAACAACATTATTTCTGGAGATGATGGAAACCATTTATACCTCCTGGGTGCAGAGTTCAGAGGACGACATGGCAAGCGTATCGCTACCTAACTATGCCATTAAATAAAAACATCACAAGGACGTGCAAGATATTGGTATATGCCAATAAGCTCAAGCTCAGGGACCGCAAAGCCCTCTGCCTAGATTCTGATTCTTCAGTTACTGTATTTGTGAGGTAAAGACCAAAATGCCTGCATAAGGAGACAATAAATATGTCTTCAGGGTTGTAAGCCTTCAAAAGATGCCACAGGCATCATCTTAATATTGTTATGTTGTTGTTGTTGTTAAGTGCCATTGAGTCGGTTCTGATGCATAACCACCCTGTATAGTGTTTCTGAGGAGTGACTGGTGAGCTTGAACCACCAACCTTGCAGTTTAAAACGACTTTGCAGTCCAGGGCATTAACCCACAGCATCATGTAAATTAGTACAAGAGAGAAAACTGGCTTTGGTATAAAACTGCCAATGAAGACCACATATTAAATTTTAAGCTTCTTGGCAGCAGGGCCATGATATGCATGAATGCATATATAATTAAAAACTTTTCTTTAAATAAAAGTGCTCATCAATTCACATCCTTAGTGAAAACCATCTCATGTTGCAAACAGCACACAGCACCCCCTGGTGCATCTGTGAGCAGATCTATAAAACTCCTACAAAAGGAGGGGATCAAAGATGCACCTTAGAAATCAACCTGACGGCACAGTTTTTAATTACTCCAGTTTCTATGTTTAAACAGTAGCGCCTAAAACCAATTTTTATTGTAAAAAACCTTTCATAACTAATACAGTAGCCACTGAAGTGGGTCGGGGAAATGTTTCAGCTTAAAAATATTAAACATATTAAAACAACAAAAACAGAATTTGGTTTCTACATATAGTATTCCAAGTAAAAATAATGCTGCCCACCCAAAATGGGAAGAGTTAACTTTGCATGTTACCTAAACTTCACATTATTTACATCTGCTTTGGTTTTTATTGTTTCTGATTAGTAGGATTCACTATGGGTGCCTAAAAGAGTCCTGAGTGCTTCTTCTGGATTCAAGAAGAATTCTCCATTACCATGAAGAACCTGGAAGTGTTTTGTGAAAAGATCTTACAAATTACATGGATGGACTGGAAACGGAATGATACCAAAAAGTTAAAGGTATGTTCCTTAAGTTACTAAGATTGACTTCAGCAGTTCAAAACTTTTACTTAAAAAAAAAAAAAGCGCCTCTTCCTAGGAGAATAATTAACTCTCAAAGTAGATTATAGGAAAATGACAAAAGGCAGGGAGGCCACCTGCTTTGGACAGCCCTTTTGTGAACCGCTGGAAGTCTCAGCACAAAGCACTGGAAATAAAAGTGACACCTGTATAAAGCAGCCATCTGTCCCTTACAATCGAGATTTACTCAAATCCACTTAATCTTGGATTTCCAAAATAGGGGAACACTATGCACCTGTGAACAGACAAGACGTCAAAATGCGTTTTGTGAGGCCACTGGCAGTATATACAAGTCCAGTGAATGCCCAAGGATCCAGGGAGAGAAACCAAGTCTTTCTTTATAAAGTACCCAGAGTACATAGAGGAGTTTTCAGTTGAACACTCAGCATGAAAACAAAATAGTTGGCAGGCTCTTCATCATTTAAAAGTTGACTTCTAAATGAGAGTCTCATTTCTTGTAACATATTCTCAAGATGAATACCCAAAACAAAGTAGCATTCCTGTCAGACTGTTCAGGAAACTTTTGTTTGTTTTATAAAATTCTTCCCACACATCTGATACCACATTCAATTCACCCTTTTAAATACACACACATACTCAAAACACTTTGCAATTTGAATAGCAAAACGTTAAAGTCCACCCACTGCTGGTGTCAGTTGGAAGTTTAAAGAAAAGCAATGGCCAGGCCAACTTTCCTCAATAATGAAACATATTACCAAAAAGTAACATGAAGCAACATTTAAAGCAAACACTCAAGTCTATCTGGACCTGAGGCTCAGAGTTCATCCAGATGCACTTAACTGCTCATTTTTAATAGTTAAAAACAATTTACCACCTTGAATTGTTTAGGGCAAAAAAAAAAATGTTGTTAAGAGCTGAAAGCACATTAAACTTATCAATCCCTATAGCTTGTATTTGAGCACCCAAGCAAAGTACAAGACTATCTGAATACTGGAGAAACAAGGAAACTTTTTTTAATTAGACATAATTGCCCATATATTGAAAACATAGTACAACAATGCAAAAACTGCTAGGACTTTATTGATGTATTTATTATATACTTGCTAGTGCATTACATAAATACATCTATTTCTTTTCGTTCGACCCCCAGGCAAAACAATCCAAAGAAGACTGAGATCCACATTGGAGCACACTTTGAATCACACTTGCTCAGCTACCCAATGTAAATTCCCAGTGACTCTTATTTTAATAATTTTCCTTTCAAAGCATGGCCATTCTCACAGATGCCTATGAGTCTAAGAACAGAGAACCCAGGACAACATGCATATACAATCTAGTCCCTCTACTAGGAAAAAATGTCAAAGAATAAACTGAATGCTAAGTGTTTACCAACTGTGTTTAATTGTGCACATCACCATTTGTTAGTTTATCTGGTTCTTAACGAATCAACCTATACACAGAAGGCAACTTGCTCCCAATGTATCTTGCAGCAGCAACTTCCATCCCACATGTCTGCTTTTGAAACTGGATCAGTAATCGAATTCCATTTCACTTCTGATCTCAAATCAACATGGGAAGGAAAACCTGAATGTCTAGAAACCCGCCAATATGTGAAAGGCCCCACAAAGCTTCTTGGACACTGCAGATGAAGATGCTAAACAGTAAGATTAGAGTATCCAACCCATGACTGAAAACCTAGCATGCACACCACTTAAGGTCTGAAACTCTTAAGACAGCACAAGCCCTATTCATGGAGTTTATGGGACCCAATAGCTTCACTATACAAAAGTAGTCAGACATTTGACACTTATCTCAACTGGGGGGAAAAGAAAGTAACACCAGTTAGTATTTATTAGAGAATTGCATGAAGCCCGTGTCAGAGCCCGAGCAGATAGTTTGAATGCTCTAAGATACATTTATTTTTTAGTTTTTCAAAACAAAAATCAGCTTCGTTTAGAATAGCATTCATAAGAAAATGAATTAAAAGTTTTTATTAAAACCCCCAAGTCTTTTTTTTTTTTTTTTACAAAATATTAACCTTGATAGAATTACAATGACAACCTGCTCACTGACAATCTCAAGAAAAATGAATCTTGTTACATTATTCACAGAACGCTGTCAGATCAATATCTGTTTGCTGTTCGAAAGACAACCTAAATTGGTTATTTTAAAAATCACAAACTGGAAGCTTCCATACATCAAACTGTAACAGTACATTATAGTTATTTTCGTGCACATGCATAATCAAAACACTGCTGGTAATCTATTCATTAAAAGTTAGACAGCAATCTGAACGAAGGTAAGAAATCTGCCATATGAGGTGAATGCTAACCACGACCAAGTATTCCAATCCACAGAGAAAATTTAATTTTAAAAAGCAAGACTTAAAAACGGAGAGGGGGGAAAAAAAGTTCTCTCTCCTGAGCAGGTTTAAGTGCCCAACCAAAGAAAATCAAAAAGTATACGAAAAAAGAATATGTTAAGTACATCCATGCCTTGATCAGAACCACCACAAAGAAAGTGAAATATACACACGTTTCAAGTTGGGAAGCTTCATACATTCTTTATGGACAACTTGACTTCAATTTCAACTCTCAAAGGAAAGGGAACAGAGAAGATGAAAAAAGAAAGAAAGAAAAAGTCTGAAAGTACCATAACTGTCACGAATAACATTGCCCACGGAGTGCTCACAAAGGGTCCTCATATCCCTTCGCTGGTACCACACACAGTCTCAGAAACACAATGAAAACTACCAACATCCGGGGGGGGGGGGTCATGGCAGAGACGGGGAACCTCGGGGGGCCCCCTCCCATCCCCA
>NW_006408574.1:9011351-9023266 GCF_000296735.1 Chrysochloris asiatica
AATACATAGAGTCACTGAACCAAAAATAAATGACCAATGTTAACAATTTCATGAGATAGCATATGACTAAGAGTTAATGATACTGAAAGAAGTCCAAGAAGCACTGAAGACTCTGACAAAGAGTAGGGCTATGGGAATTGATGGAATACAGATAGAAATACTTCAACAATCAGATGTGGCACTGGAGGCACTCCATGCTAAGAAATTTGGAAGATAGCTATCTGGCCAACTGGAAGCAATCTATATTTGTGACCATTCCAAAGAGACGTGACCTAATGAAATGCAGAAATCATTAAACAATACCATTAATATTGCATGCACATACAATTTGCTAAAGATAATTCAATAACAACTGCAATAGTACATTGACAGAGAACTGCCAGAGGTTCAAGCTGGATTCAGAGGAGGAAGTGTAATGAGGTATACCATTGCTGATGTTAGATGAAACTCGGCTGAAAGCAGAGAAAACCAGAAGGATGTTCTTTTGTTTGTTTGTTTCACGTTATTGACTATACAATGCCTTTGGATTGTGTGAATCATGACAAGTTATGGACAACACTTCAATGAGTATTCTAGAACACTTAATTGTGCTTATGAAGAATATGTACATAGACCAAAAGGCAATTTTTTGAACAGAACAAGAGGACATCAAGTGGTTTAAAATGAGAAAAGGTGTGGATCAGGGTTGTATCCTTTTACCATATTTATTTAATCTGTATACTGAGTAAATAATCCAAGTAGCTGGGTTATATGAAGAAAAACATGGCGTGACATCAGGATTGGAGGAAGACTTTTTAATAACCTGTGATATGCAGATGATACAACCTTGCCTGCTGAAAGGGACAGAGACTTAAAATACTTACTTGTGGCAGTCAAACACCACAATCTTCAGTATGAGCTATTCAATTGGATTTAAAAAATCAAGATTAATGGAGAAAAGTTTGAAGCTATCAACAACTTCATTTGCTCTGATCAACCATTCACTCTCATGGAAGCAGTAGTCAAGAAATCAAATGATGTAGTGCATTAATCATTTCTGCTTCACAAGACCTCTTTAAAGTGTTCAAAAGCAAAATTTTCACCTTGAGGACTAGGTATGCCTGACCCAAGTTATTGTATTTTCAATAACTTCATATGCATGTGAAAGTCATACAATGAATAAAGACTTTAGAAGGATTGATGCATTTGAGGTATGGTGCTGGAGGAGAATATTACAAGTCACATGGACTGCCAAGAGAACAAAAAAGTCTGTATTGAAAGAGTCACAACCAGAATGCTTCTTGGAAGACATGGTGGCCAGACTTCATCTCTCACACTTGGGACATATTATCAAGAGGGATCATTCCTTTGAGAAGGACATCTTGCTTAGCAATGAGAAAGGTCAGCCAAAAAAAGAAGAAGAAGAAGAAGAAGAGGAGGAGGAAGAGTGGAAGAGGAGGAGGAGGAGGAGAGGAGTAGTTGTTGTTGATGGGTAACAGTCGCCAGGACTACGGTGACTATGGCGCTTGATTCACAAGGCAACGGTTGCTATAACTCACAAAAGAGAGAGAGAGAGGGAGAGAGAGAGAGGGAGCGAGAGGGAGAGAGAGACACTCGCACGGGGAGGGGCGGGGAGGCGCGGGGAGGAGGCGGGCCCGCGGCCGCCGGAAGGGGCGGGCCCAGAGCACTGACGGACAGCCCCGGCTGCGGGAGGGGCGGGGATGCGCAGAATGGCTTCGCGCTGAGTTGAGGCGAGGCGGGACCGGGTCACTGAGCGTCTTCTCGAACGGACACTAGGAGAGCGCTGCCGAGGCCGAACGGGCGTTCAGGGCAGCGGTGAGCGCGAGGGGCGTTTCCACTCTAGGAAATGATCGCTGGACGTGCCGGCAGCCAGATTTGCACTCTAAAGCCCCCGAGTCGCGAGAGGAACCCGGCTGAGCCGAGGAGGACGCTCCCGGGCACTCGGTAGAGAAGCGAGCTAACCATGGCGGGGGAAAGCGCCGCTTGCTTGAGCGGCTTCTGCCCGCCCCCTCCGATCGTCACTTCCGGGGTGGGGCGACCCGAGGGGCCCGGATGAGCCGCCGCTTTTTCGCTTCGGACGCGCGGGCCGAGTGGCGGTTGGCAGCCGCTTGGGCTGGCCTGTCGCGTCCGCAGTGGGCGCTCGGGGCTCCTGGCCTGCGTTGGGCCGGAAGGTCCGAGCCGCCCTGGCGCCCTACTCTTGGAGGCTTCATGCTGGGGAGCGGGCTGCCGCGCCGCCATCTTGAGAGGCGAGCCCCGCGCCGAGGCAGCGCGCGACCGCCCTGTCCCACCGCTGCCTGGCGGGAAGCGGGGCCCGGGCCGCCCTTATCTTGTCCCGGGTCCAACGCCTGCCTGCGGAGCAGGGAGCGTGACAGGGTCTCCCCGGAAACCGAGAAAACTCTTGAGGGGCCCACACTGTCCAAGACGGCGCCCCGTTAGTTCTTAACGCACCCTTTTCGCAGCCCTAAATGAGGTACTGGGCCCCTTAGGGAATTGCACCCTATTATCTGCTTCTCCCTGGTTGGGAGGCTGCTGGCTCACGACCTGCCAGCCGCCTCCAGCCCAGCCCCTGTTCCCGCCCCAAGCCCCCTACACCCCGTTTCCTGTACCCAGAGACCAGCGGGAACCCCACCCAGGCCCAGCCGATACCCCCAGAACCCTGCGCACACAGCTAAACTGCCGATCCCCGACAGTGACCTTAGGGCAGTCTTGGCAAGTCAGTTCCCCGGAGGCTGCAAGAAAAGGGATTGGGGCCCACCTGAGTTGACCAGTGCTGGAGACCACTCCTAGATCCTGAACATATGTTCATTTAATGCTCAAGTAAACCCAAAGCAAACACTGGGCCACGCAATGTAATTCCAACTCATCGCGACCCTCGGGTTCCAGAGATTGTAAATCGTTACAGACTCACTCGGAATCAAAATTAAGGACACACAATAACAATGATCTTTACTGGCTAGTGGGCCCGAACCGATGGCCTTCCCGTTCGCAGACAAGGGCTTAACCAGGGATCCCTCGAAAACCAGCGCAGACAATACAAAGTGGTTTTATTTGATAGCTTTTTGCCCTGGAAAACCGGGCTTTTTAGGAACCAACAATTATTAAAAAGTAAGTCATTTGTTGCCTGTCGTAATCTGATGTGACAAAGAGGTTCAGATAATAATGTTATAATGCAATGATGGGAGTCTTGGTGTGGCGCTGTAGGATAATCACTGGACTGCGAACCACAAGGTTGACGGTTCAAAACCCAGCAGTCACTCCTTGGAAACCCTGTACTGGGCAACTGTGTGTCCGAACCAACTGGATGTCAGGTAACACCGTTACTGTTGGACACCTGGTGCGGCGCTGTAAGATCAGCACAGGACTGTGAGCCACAACCAACCAACTGCTCCTCAGAAACCCTGTACAGGTCTCTGTGAGAGCGAAACAGCTCAGAGCCTTTTAGCAACAATCTTACTACTATCATGCAGGGCTGTTGCATTATTCTAGTTTGCCTGACCTTTCCCTCGCAATCAGCTGTTGATTCTTACTGCTGTCAGTAAAAGTTCTATTGTCCTTCCCACCCTTTTAATTAACTGCTTTTCATCTTCAGACAAACAACAATGGCGCTTTTGTAAAACGATCTCTGTGGCACACTAGGCACTTTGAGGAAGACACCTTTGCAAAAAGTGTGCGACCTTTAGGTGAGGACATTGTAGCATCTGTTGTAAATGCTTAAAGACATTTTCTTTGCCTACTTCCTGGTTTGACCTATTGCTGAGTAAAGAATAGAAAAATTCCCAGAAGTGAATTATTAAAAAGTTAACAGTCCCACACTCAGCCCACTGCACACCAGGGTCCCCGATCAAAGAAAGTACCTTTACAGCAACCACAAAGGTCTTACATTTCTAGATAAAGTCAATGAACTATCAATGCAATAGTAACTAGCTGAGTTACTTAAAACGTACCAGACATAGTTCTATCTGTAAAAATGCTCAGTATATCAATGAATTTAAACTATTGTGTCCTCTGAACTTGGATTATTTTTGCAGTCAGATTGTTTTAATTGGAGAAGATACTGATTAGCTCATTTGTGCCTGAAGTACTAGAAAACACATATGAACTCCTGGTTACATACAGAGTGCATAATGAGGGATTTCAAAAAAAGTTCATGTAAATTAAAAGATAAAGGAATTTTTCCACAAACTTTTTTGAAGTCCCCTCTTAAATTGTAAGTTACTTTACCACATTCTAGTGGTAAATTCATTTTCAGTACTATGTATTAAGTTACTTCTGTTGATATCGGTGGCATATTCGAGAACTATTCAGTTATTTCAGGATGAATGCTTTCAAAAGGCAAAGCTGCATATTAATGGATAAAATGCTGATGTGTGATACGTTTTTGAAAAATGATACAGATGACAGTTTTGAAAATTAATGTATTGTCTGTGGGAGCTTCCTGCTGAATCTGTGGTGAATCCTTACATAAAGCAGAAGGTCGCAACCTGTTTTAAGATTTTCATTGGATTATAATATCCTGTTTTCTTCGACTGAGACCTAAAGCTTAATTGTTTTGTACAATAGGTGGTTTCATCTCAACCAGTTTTGGCTCAGCATGTGTGATTTGCAAAGCATTGTAGAATTAGACTACTGGAGTACTAATCTCCTCCCCAAAACCTCACTGCCATTGACTTGGCAGTTCAAGCTCACCAGCTGCTCCACGGAACCCCTGTACAGGGGTTACTATGGGCCAGAACTGACTCTACAACACTTAGCAACAACAAGCCATCCAGTCAATCCTTACTCATAGCAACCCTCTATAGGGTTTCCGAGGCTGTAAATCTTTATGGGAGTAGATTCTCATCTTTCTCACACAGAGTGGCTGTAGGGTTTGAACTGCTGACCTTGTAGTTAGCAGTCAAGTGCTTATCCTACAGAGCCACCCGGCCGCCCTTACTAGATCTGAAGTCCTGTGGATATGTGATAATGATCAATAAACATAGAGGCCAAGATCAATCATTCAAAAACCTTTCATAATTTGCCACTGTGCTCTGGACCACCCCATTTCCCACCCACCCCCACCCCACCGTGAGCGCCTACGCACATACAAACAAAGTATATTTTGGTTTCGAAAGCATTGCAATTTTTTTAAATAGATTTGTCTTGTTAATTATGTGGTTGATTTTAAATAATAATAATACAAAACAACTCATTACTCTACAGTCCTGAAGTATCTATCCCTGTTTATACATAAAGATAACCTAACATTAAAATCTTTCCCTGGCAAAGAAAGATGATAACAGAATCATAAGTTGACTATTTTTGCTCAAAACCAAGAAAATGTCATTGTGCATATACATGCAGCTTTCCCGCTTCAATTAATGCAGAATGGCAAATACAGTGTATGTGTGCCGCATTAAAAGCAAGTAACTGGAAACAACCCATCTGTCCATCAGTGTTGCTAAGTGCCATGGAGTCAGTTCCAACTCCCAGTGACCCCATGTACACCAGAATGAAACGTCCCAGTCGTGCGCCATCCTCCCAGTCATACTGTATCTGAGCACATTTGTGCCGCCATGTGACATTCCATCTCATCGAGAGCCTTCCTCTCCTTCACCCTGCACTTTGCCAAGCATTATGTTCTTCTCCAGAGACTGGTTCCTCCTGAGAACTGTCCCAAGAATGAGAGACAAAGTCTTACCATGTTAACTTCTTAGGAGCATTCTGGCTGCACTTCTCCCAACACAGATTTGTTTGTTCTTCTGGCAGTCCATGGGACTTCAGTATTCTTCACCAACACCATATTCAGAGGCATGATTGTTCTCAAATCTTCCTTATTCATTGCCTCGCTTTCAGCTACTTCTGAGGAGATTACAGTTGCCATGGCTTGGTCCACCAGCATGTGAGAAAGTTGTGAACCCTAAGCAGAGTTTTGCCACGAGTCAGAACCCAATGGCACAGTGATTAAGCTCTCAGCTGGTAACCACAAGGTTGGGGATTTGAATCTACAAGTCACTCCATGTGAGAACAATTCAGCAGTCTCCTAATGTTAATGTGGGAACAGACACGGGAGCATAAGGAATAAAGAACAGGAAGATGAAAGAAAAAAAACTAAACTAAAAGCCAAAGTTCTTCCTTACGCCACATCTCTCTCTCCCTTCTTACACTGTATTCTTCTCATCCATCTATCTAGAAGGCTGACCTCCTTGGACCACATCTCAGTGTTCCCATGGCCTCAGGCTGCCAGCTGGTTTCCATTCACAGGCAGCACTGGCAGGAAATTGGAGGCAGGGAAGGGGAGAGAAGGTCAGGCCTCTGGGTACCCTGACTCTTGTCCTGCAGAGTGGCTTTCCAGGTAGCTGTGTGACATGACTGAAGTTGCTGATCAAAGTCTTTCCCCTCTCCCACCTGGGGGAGCAAACAGCTCACCTGCTCCCCAGGCTGTGCCAACCTTTGTGATACCCCTGCACTCACATCTTGGTCAATAAGCCTTTGTACTTTTAACTCACCTCGAATTACCCTACCAATGTGCCATCTGTTTCCTGCTGGGACCTCAAGGACACCAAATAAACTCACAGACAAGTTGAAGGAAGCAACATAGGAAAAGCAGAAAATAATACCTTGAGATTATGACTGGTGGTGATGTGCCATGGAGTCAGTTCTGACTCATAAATACCCTGTATAGGGGTTCCAAGTTTGTAAATACGGGAGCAGAAAGCCTCATCTTTCTCCCATGGAACCGCTGGTAGTTGCACACTGCTGACCTTGAGCAGCATCCCGACTCGTAACCACTATACTACCAGAGCTCCTTTGAGGTTATCAGTACAGGTATGGATATAAGAAAAGAACAATGTGCTTGCTTTCAAGTGTTCAGAAAGGGAAGGAAAATAACTTTTTTTTAATAAATGTGCAAGTTTCATGGTCATACTCAAATGGTGGTGGTGGTTATGTGCCATTGAGTCCGTTGAGACTCACAGCAAGATTTCTGAGGCTACAAATTACAGAAGCAGAAAACATCTCTCTCCCATAGAGCGACTGGGGGATTCGAACCACCAATCATGTGGTTAGTTGCCCAACACACCACCAAAGGCACATAAAATAGAAGTCACATGAGCTTGAAAGAGCTGTCGGGTCTGGAGAGTGACCCTGCAGCCATTTAGGGAGCAAAGTAACACCAACAGCCCACATTTATGGAGAGACTTTGACAGACTGTGAGAAGTTAGTGATCTTTTCCCCATCTTGAGCCCCACTACCTCCTTTTCCAGGCTCCCTTGCTGCCAGGTAGGGTTTTGTGCCAGCACTATTGTCATTGGGGTGTGGGGAGAATTGTTCCCAAAGCCACTTCTAAGAACTCTTCATTCACATACAGTTTGCTGAGTATGTCTGTCTCTTCATTCTTTGTTGCTTAGAACTGGATTGTTGTTATGTGCCGTGGAGTCGGTTCCGACTCATAGCGACCCTGTACAGGGTTTCCAAGGCTGTAAATCTTTACAGGAGCAGAAAGCCTCATCTTTCTCCCACGGAACAACTGGTAGTTTTGAACTGCTGACCTTAAGGTTTGCAGCCCGGTTCATAACCACAACGCTACCAGAGCTAGAACTAAGTAGGATGCCATAAAGTGGACCCAACACACCCATGGAGCAACAGACAATACGGAGCCCACCCAAATTAAGCTTGTTACCCTGGTCAATTCCAACTCACGGAGCCCCTGTAGGACAGAAGAGAGCTCTGCACAAGGTTTCCAAGGCTGCAATCTCTATAAAACCCTCACAATCGGGCCAATAACAGCACCATGACAAACAGAAAAAAAGACTGAAGCTGTTACGGATTTCATTTTGCTGGGATCCACAATCAACGTTCATCAGAACAACAGTCAAGAAGTCAAATCTGGGCTAATCTGCTACAAGAGAGCTTGTCAAAGTGTTCAAAAGCAAGGATGTCACTTTAAAGACAAGGTGCATCTGATCTGAACCATTGCATTTTCAATTGCCTCAAATGCATGTGAAAAACTGGACAATAAATAAGGAAGACTGAAGCCTTCAGATTATGCTGTGAATGGAGAATATTAAACATACCATGGACCATGAGGAGAATGATCAAATCTGTCTTAGAAGAAGTACAGTCAGAATGCTGAGACTTTGTCTCTCATACTACGGACCAATCACTGGAAAAGGGCATCATGTTTAGTTGTTTAGTAAAGTTGTTGTTAAGTACCATCGAGTCAGTTCCAACTCATAGTAACCCTGTATGTGTGTGTGTGCACTGTCGAGTCAGTTCTGACCCATAGTGACTCTGTTCAGGGTTTCCTAGGGGTGGCTGATGACCTTGAACTGCCACCTTTGTGGTGCAAACTGACTTTGCAGCACCACACCAGGACTCCTGTAGAGGGTCAGCAAAAAAAAAACAAAAAACAAGAGGGAATTCTCCAGGAGATGAATTGACACAGGCGCTACAACAGGCTCAAATATAGGGAAGATTGTAAAGAGGGTGCAGGACTGGGCAGAGTTTCCTTCTTTTGCACATGGGGTTGCTAAGGGTTGGAGCAGGCTTGGTGGCACTTAGCAACAAGAACAACAGTTTGCAGAAGCAGAATGTCACATCCCCAAGATGGGCTTGAACCATGAACCTTTCAATTATCAGCTGAGCACTTAGCCACTGTGCTACCAGGGATCCTAATATGGAGACTACCTAATAATGACTATGAGACCTCTATACTCCCCGGGATTGCTTTTGTTTACATGAGAAACTTGTGTTTTCTACTAAACAGTTGGACTTAGTCCTAATTGTTGCTATTGTTAAGTGCCTGTGAGTGAGTGCCAACTCAGAGTAACCCTGTATAGGATTTCCAAGGAGCAGCTGGTGGATTTGAACTGCTGACCTTGTGGTTCATAGTCCAGCACTGATCCTACAGCCAGGAGGGAGTCCAACACTAATGAATACAAACATTTTCCATGTGCTGGATACTGTTCACAGTTTTCACCTGTATTTCACTTAACCCTTTGTACCAATTAGATCTGTTGTTGTTATTAAGTGCCATCAAGTCGTTTCCAACCAATCGCGACCCTGTATGGGGTTTCCAAGGAGTGGCTAGTGAGCTTGAACCACCAACCTTGCAGTTCAGAAGACTTTGCAGTCCAGCACATTAGCCCACAGTGGTACACCAGGACTCCAATTTGATATGTAGATACTATTCCTCCACAGCATCCCTGGAAGGAATCCTGGTAGCGTAGTGGATTTCATGTTGGACTGCTAACAGCAAAGTAAGCAGTTCAAATCCACTAGTCACTGCATGGGAGAAAGATGAGTCTCTCTGCTCTAGTAAAGATTTACAGCCTCACAAACCATATGTTGTTAAGTGCCATCTGCTCAGCTCCAACTCATAGTACCTTGTATAGGATTTCCAAGAAATGACTGGGGGATTTGAACTGCCCACCTGGTAGTTCTAACCGACCTTGTGGTCCCGTGCATTACCCTGCAGCAAGTCAGAACTGACTCAATGGCATGCAGCAACAAAAGCATGGAGGTCACAAAGGACTGAGCAGTCAACCACTAACCGAAATAGTGATGGTTCAAACCCATCCAGAGACACCTTGGAAGACAAGCCGAGCAAATCAACCACTGGGAACCCTATGGAACAGTTCTACTCTGACAAAAATTGGTGGCCATGAGTCAGTCAATTAACAACAACATTATAATTATCCCTAAGGAGTTCTGGTAATGTAGTGGTTACTAATCGGGCTGCTAACCTCAAGGTTGGTAGTTAGAAACTTCCAACTGTTCCGTGAGAGAAAGATGAGGCTTTCTGCTCCCGTAAAGATTTGCAGCCTCAGAAACCCTGAGTCGGCACCGACTCCACAATACTTAACACCAACAAAAACAACAGATGACAGAGAAATTCAATCATCTTCCCTAGGTCAAACATGCAATAAATTTTGGAGTTACATTTTTTAAAAACCATTTTATAGAAAAAATGCATTCATGTTAAGTCTGCAATTCAATGAATTTAAAAAAAATAAATTTATTGAATTAGAAACATCACCACAATCTAAAAAAAGTTTTAGATCTTTTAAAAAAAAAAAAAATGTAAAGACACATTGCCGTTAAGTGTATTCTGACTCATAATTACTCAACGGCACAGTGTAGAACTGTCTTAATGGAATAAGGGTTTGAAACCAAACTAAGGGAGTCAAAGACTTCATTTTCTTTGGATCAACCATCAGCACTCATGGAAGCAGCAGTCAAGGAACTAATTGACATATTGCATTAGGCAAATCTGCTGTACAAGACGTCTTCATAGTGTTCAAGAGCAAAGATGTCAGTTTGAGGACTAAGGTACGCCTGACCCAAGCCATGGTATTTTCATTAACCTCCCATGCATGCGAAAGTTGTGCAGTGAATAAGGAAGACCGTAGAAGAATTGATTCATCTGAGTTATGGTGTTGGAGGAGAATATTAAAAGTACCATGGACTGCCAAAACAACAAATCAATCTGTGTTGGAAGATGTATAGCCAAAGTACTCCTTGGAAGCCAGGATGGCCAGACTTCCTCCTCATACTTTGGATATATTGTCAGGAGGGGTCAGTCACTGGAGAAGGATATAATGTTTGGTAGAGAGGAAAAAGGTCAGAGAAAAAGAGGAAGAGCCCTAACGAGATGGATTGGCACAGTGGCAGCAGCAATGGGCTTAAACGTAGCAACGGTAGTGAGGTTGACACAGGACCGAGCAGCGTTGTGTTCTGTTGTACATAAGGTCACTGTGAGTAGGTACTGACGCGATGGCACCTGACAACAAGGGAGTCTAAAGGAGACCTAGTGGCACAGTGGCTAAGCTCTTGACTGCTAACTGAAAAGTCAGTGGTTGGAACTCAGTAGCCATTCCACAGGACAAAGATGTGGCACTCAGCTTCAGTAAAGATGACAGCCTTGGACACCTTCTACTCTGACACAGGGTTTGCTGTGAGTCAGAATCAAGTTGACAGCACACACCAGCAACAAGGAAGTCAAACTCCAGAAGCTGATGTCTTAACCACTGTGTGGAGCTACTTCCCTTCCGCCTCTGATGTACACACAACCATGTACACACAGGAACGCGGCTACATTCAAAAGCTACAGTCAAAGAAGAGAATCTTGAACATCGAACAATTCAATTCTGTCTGTCAAAGGAGGAGGAGCAGACGCAATAGGGAACTTTCCTAAAGTTCTCTGTTGTTATTGTTGTCAGGTGCCATCGAGTCGGTACTGACTCACAGTGACCCTATTCACAACAGAACGAAACACTGCCCGATCCTGCGCTAACCTCACAATCGTTGTTATGTTTGAGTCCATTGAGGTTGCCAGTGTGCCGATCTATCTCCTTGAGGGTCGTCTTCTTTATCTCCAACCCTCTACATTAACAAACATGATATCCTTTTCCAGTGACTGGGCCCTCATGACAATATGTCTGAAGTAGGAAAGAGAAAGTCTGGCCATCCTGTCTTGCAAGGAGCACCGTGGCAGTACTTCTTCCAACACAGATCTATTTGTTCTTTAGGCAGACCATGGTACTTTCAATATTCTCCAACACCATAACTCAAACTCATCAATTCTTCGGTAGTCTTCTTTATTCACTGCCAGCTTTCACATGCATATGAGGTTATTGAAAATACTATGGCTTGGGTTAGGTGCACCTTAATCCTAAAGCTGACATTTTTGCTCTTCAACACTTTAAAGAGGTCTTATGCTACAATATGAAGATGATACAACCTTGCTTGCTGAAAGTGAAGAGGACTTAAAACATTTACTGATGAAGATCTAAGAGCACAGCCTTCGGTATGCATTACATCTCAATATAAAGAAAACAAAAATCCTCACCACTGGACCAATAAACAACATTCTTATCAATGGAAAAAAGATTGAAGTTGTCAGGGACTTCTTTCTTCTTGGATCAACTATCAACACT
>NW_006408574.1:9025021-9029545 GCF_000296735.1 Chrysochloris asiatica
ACTTTCATTATTGAAAGATTCTCTGGGCAAATTATTGAATGATGCAGAAAGCATCAAAAGAAGATGGAAGGAATACACAGAGTCACAGAATACACAGAAGGAAATGGTTGATGTTCAACAGATTCAAGAGGTAGCATATGATCAAGAGCCAATGGTACTGAAGGAGGAAGTCCAAGGTGCATTGACAGAATTGACAAAGAGTAAGACACCAGGAATTGATGGAATAAAAATTGAAATATTTCAAGAAAATGAGGCGGCACTGGAGGCAGTCACTCATTTATGCCAAGAAATTTGGAAGACAACTATCTGGCCAACTAATTGGAAGAGATCCGTATCTGTGCCCATTCCAAAGAGAGGAATGCGGAAATCATCGGACAATCTCTTTGATATCCCATGTGAGTCAAGCTTTACTAAGGCAATACAGAAACGGCTACAATCATACATTGACAGAGAACTTCCAGAGGTTCAAACCAGATTCCGAAGAGGCCATGGAATGAGGGATATCATTACTGATGTCCGATGGATCTTGGCTGAAAGCAGAGAACATCAGAAAGATGTTTACCTGTGCTTTATTGACTATGCAAAGGCTTCGATTGTGTGGGTCGTGACAAACTATGGACAACATTGTGATGTATGAGTATTCTGAAACACTTAATTGTACTCATGAGGGATCTGTATATGGACCAAGAAGCAGTTATTTGAACAAAACAGGGAAACACTGAATGTTTTAAAATTAAGAAAGGTGTGCGACAGGGTTGCATTCTTTCACCATACTTATTCAACCTGTATGCTGAGCAAATACTCCAAGAAGGTGGGTTATATGAAGAAAAACATGGCATCAAAATTGGAGGAAGACTCATTAACAAGCTGCGATATGCAGATGATACTGCTTGCTGAATGTGAAGAGGACTTAAAATATTTACTGATGAACATCAAAGACCACAGCCTTCTGTATGGATTGCATCTCAATGTAAAGAAAACAAAAATCCTCACCACTGGAAAAATAAACAACATTCTCATCAATGGAGAAAAGATTGAAATTGTCAAGGACTTCATTCTTCTTGAATCAACCATCAACACTCATAGAAGCAGCAGTTGGGAAATCAAATTACGTTATTACATTAGGCAAATCTGCTGCACAAGACCTTTTTAAAGTGTTGAAGAGCAAAGATGTCAGCTTGAGGACTAAGGTGCGCCTGACCCAAGCCATGGTATTTTCAATAACCTCATATGCATGCGAAAGCTGGACAGTGAATAAGGAAGACCGTAGAAGAATTGATGCCTTTGATTTATGGTGTTGGAGGAGAATATTGGAAGTGCCATAGACTGTCAAAAGAACCAACAGATCTGTTTTGGAAGAAGTACAGCCAGAGTGCTCCTTGGAGGCCAGGATGGCCAAACTTCGTCTCTCATACTTTGGACATATTGTCAGGAGGGACCAGTCACTGGAGAAGGATATCATGTTTGGTAAGGTCAGAGAAAAAGAGGAAGACCCCCAGTGAGATGGATTGGCCGAGTGGCAGCATCGATGGACTCAAGCGTGACAATTGTGACGTTGGCCCAGAATCGGGCAGTGTTTGGTTCTATTCTGCATAGGGTCATTATGAGTCGGTACCGACTCAATGGCACCTAACAACATGTGGCAATAATAGGATGTTCATGGCTTATTTTAGCCTAACATTTGCCAAAGTTTTATTCATTCTTTCAAATACTGCCAATGCATCTCTTTGAAAAAGTAATTACAATAAAATAATAACAAGCTGTCTTTAAATGGACAGTCTCTTGAGCAGCTCTGTAAGTTTAAAGTGTAATCACTTCTTAGTTATCTGCCTGTGCTCAACCCCACAGGACAAGAAGTCAGTTTAGATCTGGGCCACAAAGGGGCTACCCCTTGTCCATATTCAGCCAGAGTCCTTCTCAGAACCTCAGTTGGGATCATCGTTGGTGTCACTTCGGGGCAGCTTTTGTCAGACATTTCATGAGAAACACTCAGCGCTCAGGGTAACAACAGTCTTTACCGGGAGGCCTTCGTTGCATCCCTCTAGCAACAGAACAGCTTCCAGAGCTTTGTTGACCCTCTTCCTGAAGCTGGAGAGAAGGGAAAAGTGGATTTTAAGGGCATCTTGATTCTTTTTTTTTCTTTTCTTAAATGTTTAGAGAGAAGAGAAAACTGGACCTGTGGAGGTGGTTCTATTCCCTTCCCATCTAGATAGCAAAGACGCTTTAGAAGGGCCATTGGATCTGCCCAGAGTTCATTAATACAGATGACGCATTAGAGAGAGAATGTGTGCGTGTCCTGGTGTGGCACTGTATGATAAGCACTGGACTACTAACCTCAAAGTCTGTGCTTCGAACACACCTGCCACCCTTTGGAAACCCTATACAGGACTGCTTTAATTTGAACTGACCTGACAGCACCTAACAACAACAAATATATCTATATGTGCATAGATATAAAACACAACATTTGTTAATTTAATGTTTTTCACTTGTGGAATATCATGACCTCAATTACATGAATCATAGTGTGCAACCATCACCTGTGTCTGTTGCGGGCTTTCTAGCCTCATCCACAGAAACTCGATGCTTCTACAAGGCGACTTTGGATGGTGAGAGATATTTCTATAAAGAAATAAAGCCCTACATAAGGCACCCATTGATTCCCTTGCAGTGAAAAGTTCTGAAGGCAGAACACAGAAGGCAAAAAGACCTCTGAGGTCTCACACAATTTGCTGTCAGGCTATAAATAGGGCTGATCTTCACGAAGAGCGTTATTAGAATGGGATTTTAAAATGAATCTATCCTTGTTTCTGCTGTGGTTTTTAATTTCTACTCCTTCTAACCAATTTTTCCAGCTATCAAAGACAGATTTGAAAAGTACATGTAGCATCCGTATTATTATGTCAGCTTGGGATAGAAGTCAGTTCCGCCTCTTTGTATTAAAACAGCCTCATTGAGTTAGAATTTACATACAGCAAACTCCACCCATAGTAAGTGTACGGCTAGATCCGTTTTAGCAATGGATACACTCGTGGGGTCCCCGCAGCAGCCAAGGGATGTGGTACATAGCTCCACCATCCAAGGTCCCCTTGTAGAAGCATTGAGCTTCTGTGTAGGAGAGAAGGCTGGCAACAGACACAGGTGATGGTTTTGCAACATGGTTAATGTCGTTGAGGTCATGAAACTGCACACTTGGAAAACATTAAATTGACAAACGTTGTGTTACTTATAAATTTGTTGTTGTTATGTGGAATCCAGTTGGTCCAGAATCAAACCCTATATAGGGTTTCTGAGGAGCTGCTGGTATGCTTGGACCACTGATCTTGTGGTTCAAACTAACTTTACAGTTCAGTATATTAACCCACAGTGCCACACCAGGACTCCCTATATAGCTATATCTGTTGTTGAGTGCCCTTGAGTTGGTTCCGACCCATAGTGACCCTGTATAGGGTTTCCAAGGAACGGCTGGTAACCTGGTTCAAACTGACCTTTGGTTCAAACTGACTTTGCAGTCCAGCATATTAACCTGTAGCGCCACACCAGGACTCCATAATGTGGTGGTGGTGATGTGCCGTGGAGTCGGTTCCCACTCTTAGCAATCCTGTACAGAGTTTCTGAAGCTGTAAGTCTGTGCAAGATCAGAAAGCCTCATCTTTCTCCCATGAATGGTTGGTAGCTTTGAACTGCTGACCTTGAAGTTAGCAGTCTGTTGGGTCAGAAGATGGCGATAGCCAGGGAGTGGCTGTAGCTTCTCAGGAACCCTCTCCTTCTAGCCAGGAGTGACTGGGTGGTTTGGTCGGAAACCAAGTTATTGCTATGTGGGCCACCATATGAGAATGACGTCAGACTGTTCTATAACCTTTGAGTATATTTGGCAAGATGCTTTCTTTGTTGTAGTATTTAAGGACCTCCCCCAGGGGAGAGGTAGAGGAAAAGCCCACAGAACAAGAGACCAGAGAGACACAAGGGAGAACGGACAGACAGACAGGAGAGCAGCACAGGACACAGAACTAGGGGAAGGACCGAGAGCCCCAGAGAGCCTCTGGGAGCTAGAGAGGGCACAAGAGACTAGCTGAGAGCCCGTCCCCTGCGCTGACTGGCTGGTTCGCTGAACAAAGGAATGAACCATCTCCCCATCACACCTGGAGTGTTCATTTGGCTGCCTGATCCAGTAAACCTGTTGAGTTGGGGTGCTGAGAAACCCTGAACTCCCACTGCCCAAGACACAACCCAACTTGTAACCGCTACGCTACCAGAGCTCCTATATGTGGAGTCCTGGTGTGGCACTGTGGGCTAATGCGCTGGATTGCAAAATTGTTTGAATCGCAAGATTGGCACTTCAAGCATGCTAGTCGCTCTTTGGGAACTCTATGTAGGGTCCCTATGGGTCAGAAGTGACTCGACGGCACTTAACAACAACAACAACATATCTATATCTACAATAAAAATGAACAACAAAATAAAACAAAAAATTGTAAAACAATACCATAAGACACAGAAAAATGTAGCGTAGTGGTTACGAAT
>NW_006408574.1:9029990-9044273 GCF_000296735.1 Chrysochloris asiatica
TTTTTATGTTAAGGTGCAACCCATACTGAAGGCTGTGGTCTTTGATCCTCTTCAATGAGTATTTTAAGTCCTCTTCACTTTCAAAAAACAAAGCTGTATCATCTACATATCGCAGGTTGTTAATGAGTCTTCCTCCAAGCCTGATGCCATGTTCTTCTTCATATAATCCAGCTTCTCAGAATATTTGCTCAGTGTACAGAGTGAATAAGTATGGTGAAAGAATACAACCCTGGCTCACATTTTTCCTGATTTTAAACCATTCAGTATCCTCTTATTCTGCTCAAACTACTGCCTCTTGGTCTATGTACAGGTTCCTCATGAGCACAGTGAAGTGTTCTGGAATACTCTCCACAATGTTGTCTATAGCTTGTCATGATCCATGTGAGCAAAAGCCTTTGCATAGTCAATAAAGTGCACGTAAACATCTTTCTGATCATTTCTGCTTTCAGCAAAGAGCCATCTGATGTCAGCAATGATAGCCCTTGTTCCATGTCCTCTTCCAAATCCAGCTTGAGCCCCTGGCAGGCCACTATCAATGTACTGCGTTACAGCCGTTTTAAAACTATCTTTAGCAAAATTTTACTTGTAAGTGATATTAATGATATTGTCTGGTCATTTTCACATTTCATTGGCTCGCCTCCCTTTGTAATGGGCATAAATATGGAACTCTTCCAATCAGTTGGCAGGGTAGCTGTCTTACAAAGTTTTTGGCATAGTTGAGTGAGTGCCTTCAGCACTGCATCAGTTTGTTGAAAAATTTCAATTTGTATTCCATTAATTCCTGGTGCCTTGTTCTTTGCCAATGCTGTCAGTGCACCTTGGACTTCTTCCTTCAGTATCATTGGCTGATCATATGCTACCTCTTGAAATGGTTGAACATTGACCATTTCTTTTTGGTACAGTGATTCTGTGTAGTCCTTCTAGCTTCTTTTTTAGGCTTTCTGTATCATTCAGTATTTTGTCCATGGAATCCTTCAGTATTGTGAGTCAAAGCTTAAAGTTTTTCTTCAGTTCTTTCAGCTTGAGAAATGCTAAGCTGGTTCTTCCCTTTTGGTTTTCTAACTCCAGTTCTTTACACATTTCCTTATAATACTTGACTTTGTCTTCTGGAACTGCCCTTTGAAATTTTCTCTTCAGCTCTTGTACCTCCTCATTTCTTCCATTTGCTTTGGCATCTCAGTGCTGGAGAGCAAGTTTCACAGTCTCTTCTTACATCCATTTTGTTTTTTTCCCCCTTCTTTCTTGTCTTTTGAATGACCTTTTGCTTTTTTCCTGGATAATGGTCTTGATGTCGTCCCACAACTCTTTTGGTCGTTGGTCCCTTAGTGTCTAATACATCACATCAGTTCTTGAGGTGATCTCTAAATTCAGGTGGGATGTATCAAGGTCAAATTTTGTCTCTCATGGACTTGTTTTAATGTACTTCAGCTTCACTCTGAACTTGCATGTAAGAAATTGATGGTCTACTCCACAGTCTGCCCCTGGCCTTGTTTTGGCTGGAGATATGAAAAATTTCCACCATCTCTTTCCACAGATGTAGTTAATTTGATTTCTGTGTATGCCATCTGGTGAAGTCCATGTATAATCATCGTTATGATGTTTTTAAAAAGGTATTTGCAATGAAGCAGCTATTAGTCTTGAAAAATACTATCATCTGATCTCCAGCATCATTTCCGTCACCAAGGTCATATATTCCAACTACTAATCCTTCTTTGTTTCCAGCCTTTACATTCCAATCACCAGTAATTATCAATGCATCTTGATTGCATGTTTGATCAATTTAAGACTGAAGAAGTTGGTCGAATTTTTCAATTTTATCATCACTGGCTTTAGTGGTTGGTGTATAAATTTGAGTAATAGCGGTATTATCTGGTCTTCTCTGTAGCACATGGATAGTATCCTAGCACAGAAAGCATTGATTGTACTTTAAGGTAGATCTTGAAACGTTCCTTTTGATGATGAATGTGACACCATTCCTCTTCAATTGGTCATTCCCATAAGCTGTATGATTGTTGGATTCAAAATAGCCCATACCAGTACATTTCAGTTCACTAATGCTTAGGATATTGATCTTTATGTGTTCTATTTTATTTTTGATAACTTCCAATTTTACTAGATTCATACTTTGTGCATTATTTGTTAGGATTATGAATGGACGTTTACAACAGTTTCTCCTCATTTTGAGTTGTGCGCCTTCAGCAAATGAAGGTCTCGAAGGCTTTCCTCCATTTGTGTCATCATGGTCAACTCTACTGTTAGGGTGGAATTTTCAATAAATGCCAGTTGGGTCCAGGTTCTTGAAGGAATCTTCTATACATTTACAAATGTTTTGTCTAAATTTTCTAACAATTATTGAGAGAAGTGTCAACATTTGTGTATATTAATCTTAGATCCTTTTACCTTGTTAAAGTCCCCCATTAGTTCTAGTAGCCTCAATCTATTTCCTATATAGACATGTTAACTTGGGATGTAGAAGTAGGGGAAATAGGGAAATAGAAATTAAAGTAAGAAGCAGCTATGATTTTAAAAATACTCAATCTTTTGTTTCTCTGAGATGCTACTCTTTCATCGTCACCATTTGGTATCCTTAGAGTCTTATTTCATTGTTGGATGCCCTCAAGTCAATGCTGATTCACAGTGACCTGACAGGACTGAGTAGAGCTGCCTGATGGGTTTCCTGGGTCTCCATCCTTACAGGAGTGGATTGCCAGGTTTTTTTTTCCCTGCAGAGCCGCTGGTGGGCTTGATCCACCAACCTTTTGTTTAGCAGCTGAGTACTTTACCATGGCTCCACCAGGACTCCTTTGCTCCTTTAATTTCCCCCCAAATTGATTGATTAGTTTCCTTTTTTTTTTTTTTTTTACTCCACAGAAAAAAAGTTTCTTGATTTCTAACTTAATACTGTGCTGTAGTTGCTCCTCTCTACGAATGTGTGTATTTTGTGAATTCTAAATGGAGTCCTATTTTGTGAATTTTAAATGGAGTGTGGTTTGTTTTGGTATTGCGTTGAATCGATGCATCTATTTGACGAGAACTGTAGGATAGTGCACTGGACTGCAAGGTCAGTTTGAACTGCAAGGTCAGCAGTTCAAACTCATTAGCCACTCCTCAAAAACCCTACAGAGGGTTGCTGTGAGTGGAAACCGACTCAATGGCACTTAACAACAACTAATGGAGCCTTGGTGTGGCACTGGAGAATGAGCACTGAGCTTCTAACCACAAAGTAGGTGGGTAAACTCATCAGCTGCTCCTTGTTGTTGTTAAGTGCTGTTGAGTCGATTCCGACCCATAGCGACCCTGTGTAGGGTTTCCAAGGAGCAGCTGGTGAGCTTGAACCACCAACCTTGCAGTTCAAATGACTTTGCAGTCTGACACATTAGCCCACAGTGCCACACCAGGACTCCTCCTGGGAAGCCCTAAATAAGGTCACTGCGAGTCAGAACCAACTTGATGGCTCTTAACAACCACCACTAATGAGTTTCCAAGTAAACCTGGAGGCTATATAATTAGGCGTTTCTCTTGTCTACTTCTAAAGTGTGAAAGCTTTACTTTTATGTGTATACTCCTGCAATGCAAGCATCCATGGTGGTACAGGGGGTAAGCACTCAGCAACTGGTTGATGGTTCAAACCCATCAGTGGCTCCCTGGAAGGCAGATGGGCAGTAATAGGCTCCAGTATGATTTGAAATATTTTGCACTTCCTGTACCATAAGCAATGGACTGCAAACCACAAAGTTGGCAGTAGAGTCCACTACCTGTTTTGCAGGAGAGAGATGAGACTTCCTGATCCTGCAGAGATTTAAAAGCCTCAGAAATCCTGCAAAGGGTCGCTGGGAGTCAGAACCGACTCGACGGCACTTAACAACAACAACAACAATTAAGAAAGTGGAATCCTGGTGTAGTGCTGTGGGATTAGCACTGGACTGCTAACTACAAGTTTAGTGGTTCAAACCCACCAACTGCTTCTCAGAACCCCTATACAGGGTTGGTATGAGTTGGAACCGACTTAATGGTTTGAAGTCCAAAATCAAAGTTCATTGGGTAAACTCTTGTAATGCTCACCTTGTGGTTAGCAGTCTAGTGCTTATCCTATAGCACCACACCAGGACCTTGCTTTATTATAATGTTATTTTGAGGAATTCATTTCTGGGTTTCTGTGATTGGTCTATAAAAATGATTCGACAACTTCCCACTAAATTGTAGAAATTATTGAGTTGGGTTTGTTGTTGTTGTTGTTGTTAAAGTACCGTGGAGTTAAAAGTACTGTGGAGTCGGTTCTGACTCATAGCGACCCTGTACAGGGTTTCCGAGGCTGTAAATCTTTACGGGAGCAGAAAGCCTCATCTTTCTCCTGCGGAACAGCTGGTAGTTTTGAACTGCCGACCTTGATGTTAGCAGTCCGATTCACAACCACTACGCTACCAGAGAGTTCTGCTATATGTATTTACTCACCACAACAAAAACTTTTTAAAAGGATTAGACAATTTTCAAAGCATATGAAACACACCTTTGAGGTTGATCATTCTAAGAAAAAATTCATATAAGGCAACCTTATTTCCCTGTGCGTTTTTAATCTAAAATGAGTTTCTTGATGATTGCTGAAGTAGCATGAAAAGAGCATCGTAGTATTTGAGCTTCTGAAGAGTGGCAGCTATAAAGGGGCTTGAGTCCCTGGACATTTTCCATTACATTTTAACTCTATTTTCCCAGAAACATTTTGAAGCCCCTTCATATATTCTAACACAGTTAGTGTTTTTGAAGTATTATAGGTTGAAAAGCGGTTTAAAATTCTACATCACACTTTCCATTAGTAGAAGCGAACATAGGAAGGTTGTAATTTAAATGTTAGACTTGAATTTGTATAAACTCTGGACCTTACATCTTACATAAAAATTCTAGCATAGTATATTGATGAAACAACTAGTCACATTTTATCCATATAAATAAGTCTTGTGAATCTAATTAGTGTAATTGTATTTCACCATGGCAAGATCAGTTTGGATGGCCCATATTTCTTTCTGTGAAATTATGTGTGGCAGCTCATCTCATATATCTGCTGGGAAGAGTTTTGAAATATCAATTATATTCTTTAAGAAAAAGATTTAGACTTATACTCTCGGACTCTTTAAATAAACACTAAGTATTATTTAAATACCCTTAGCATATGTTCATTTTAATCACATTTGTAGCTGTTTCTCTTATGTTTATATCTCCTAACATGTATATTGCTATTAATGTGGTATATACATGTGTAACCTTCACTGTTAGTCAAAATTAACGGTTTTTAAAAACACATCATAGCATATACATTTGCAAAGCTTTCTTCCTATGAAGGTTATGATTTTGCTTCAAGTGAAATTAAAACTGTCATAGTTATAAAACACAGCTTTCAGTGGCATTTTGCGGCATTATCTTAAATAATAATGACAGTGAACAGTTATTAGGGGCTCTTTTTGTTCCAGGCATTGTTCTAAGCACTTTGTTTGGATTAATTAACTCAGTCCTGGTGGTGCTTGTGGAATCAGCATGCACTGCTAACCACAAGGTTGGTGGTTCAAACCTATCAGTTGCTCTTCAAAAACCCCATACAGGGTCACTATGAGTCGGAACCGATGTGATGGCACATCACCACCATATATCTGGAGAGTCCTGGTGTGGTGCCATAGAATGAGCACTGGACTGCTAACTGCAAGGTTGGCAGTTCAAACCCGCCAGCCACTCCTTGGAAACCCTGATGGGGTGGTTATGAGTTGATACTGACTCCATGGTAGTTAACAACAACAACAACATATATACATATCTATGGAGTCCTGGTGTCGTGCTGTGGGTTAATGTGCCAGACTGCAAAGCCATTTGAACTGCAAGGTCCGTGGTTCAAGTTCACCAGATGCTCCTCGGAAATCCTCTACAGGGTCACTATGGGTCGGAACCAGCTCAATGGCACTTCACAACAACAATGGAGTCCTGGTGTGACGCTGTGGGATAAGCACTGCACTGCTAACCACAAGGTGGAAATTTCAAACCTACCAGATGCTCCTCGGAAACCTTATACAGGGTCACTATAAATCTGAACCAATTCGATGGCACTAACAACAACAGCAACAACAATCCTCACAACAACACTGTAAGACAGGTACTAATTCCAGGGTCCCTGGATGGCCCAAAAGGTTGGTCTTCAACAAATAACCAATAGGTTATCAGTGACAGCTCACCACCAGGAGGCCTGACCTTCTACTCCCATAAAGAAGTTTTTTTCAAAACAGCGAAACAACGAATATACCCTGCTGCCTTCAAGTCGATTTCAACTCAGAGTGCCTATAAGGGATAGGGTAGAACTGCTCTGTAGGGTTTCCAAGACTGGTGTCTTTACAGAAGCAGACTGCTGGGTTGGAACCACTGACCTTTGGTCTAAAGCCTCATGCTTAACCCACATGCTACTGGATCTCTTTTCTGGAAAAATGATTCAACAAGGGTTATTGTTGTTGTTAAGGGCTATCGAGGCAGTTCTGACCCATAGTGACCCTGCCTAGGGTTTCCAAGGAGCAGCTGGTGAGTTTGATCCACCAACCTTGTGGTTCAAACCAACCTTGCAGTCCAGCGCATTTGCCCACAGCACCATCCTTGGCAGCACATCACTACTGAGAACCATATGGAGTCTCCATGAGTCAGAATAGACCACATGGCAACAGGTTTGAATGATAATAATACCCATTTTTACAGACAGAGAAACTGCGGCTCAGAGAGGTTAAGTCGTTTTTCCAGGGTCTTAAGAGTCAGGGTACACAGCAAGTCAAAGAGCCTATGCTCACTGGAAGCCCCATCCAAGGTGCTGAAAGTTGTGAATGTCGACCAAATACAAAGCCTTTTATTTCAAAATAATGGATGGCAAATACAAAAATACATAGTTTGTTGTTTGTTTTTAATATGCTTGGAAAGATATACCTACTAATACAGTAAAAGTGTTTTTATTTGGACCAACCATTGGGAACGTTCCTACAGATGAGAAAGAAGGGGAAGAAGCGATAACAAAAAGCAGAGAGAAACGAGTTGGAGCTGGATAGTGATGACGGTTGTGTAAATGGTAAGTGTGGTTGGGGTGTCTGGATTGTACATGTATGAGGATTGGAATGGCAAGTGCTTTGTTGTTTATATATCGCTCCAATTTTCTAAAAAGGGAAAAAATATACGGCAAAAGGTAAAGCATGTGATTTCTCAGCCTAATGGAATGAGTCCATTAGTTAATTTAAGAAGGATTAGGTCCTCCTGAGTTCATGCATCCAAAATCACCATCACTTAACTCTGGCACAGAATTGCCCACTTCTATAAGACCACAAGAATCCTGATGTGGCTGCCAACCACAAGGTCAGTGGCTCAAACCCACCGGCAGCTCCTCAGAAACCCTATTATCACAGGGTCAAAATGAGTCATCATTGACTTGACAGCACTTAAGAACTACAATGAGAAGACATACCTAATCTGAAAATGAGAATCATCACCTTCCTAAAGCACATATTTTTCTGCATGTTCATTCAACAGTCTGAATGCAGATTTTAGCCAAGACTTCTTGTTTGATGGTCTTCTCTACTTATATGTTCTACAAACACCTTCAACTTGAAATATCCCAGATCTGACAGTACTTTTGTCTTAAAATTTTATTTTCAATATTGTCTTCCTTTTTTTGGTGAAGGACATCACTAACCTCCGGGTTGTATGAGCTACAAACCTTGGAATCATCCCAGTCTTCTCTCTCTTACTTACTTCTTGGAATCCATCACCAAGTCCAAGATATTTCTCCTCTTAAACTTTTCCCAGTTGGTGGCATCTCCTTCCTATCTACTGCTAATATTCATGTCACTGTGTCTGCCTGAGGAGAGTCTCCAAGAATGGTTCCTGGGTTTGATCTGGAATATGTTAACAGAGTGATCATCTGAAAATAGATCCCTGATTGTTATTGATGGAAGTGTGTTTCTCCCTTCCCAAATATGTGTTCCTTCCTGTCTTTACTCTTGTAAATTGAACCCTGTTTAGAACTAGGGGTTTTCTCTGTTGCATCAAGGAGGCCACAGTAGAGTAGTGGTTGTGGGCCATCAACTCAGTTCTGTCTCGTAGGGACTCTGCATAGGATTTCCAAGGCTGTAAATCTTTATGGGAGCAGAAAACCTCATATATCTCCTGTGGAGCAGCTGGTAGATTTGAACTGCTGACCTTGTGGTTAGTAGCCCAGCTTGTAATCCACTATGCTACTAGATCTTCCAGACTAGATTAGGGTAGGTTTTAAATATATTCAAAATTATTCTGGAAGCATAAAGAAAGCCAGGTGAGAAATCCCCAAATACATCTTTCATCGTGAATTAAAACAACAACAACAAAAAAAACAAAAACAAAAAGATACAAACAGAAGAGATTATGTTGTTGTTGTTAAGTGGTGTCGAGTCAGTTCTGACTCAGAAACCTTGTATAGGGTTTCCAAGAAGCAGCTGGTGGGTTTGAACTGCCGATCTTGTGGCTCACAGTCCAGTGCTGATCCTACAGTGCCATACCAAGAGTCCAAAAAAATTATAGAAGAAGAGATAAAAATCTGTCTTCCGATGAAGAGATTTCAAATGTTATTACCAAGAGGTAATAACATCAAAGCCATGTGGTTATAGACGAAAACAGGCACAGACAGAATCATGAAAAAGTCACCTCCTGAAATAGCAGAACAGGAGGTTCCTTTGAAAAAAAAAAAAAACTAAAAAAGAACACACCAAAAAAACACCCAAATTGCTTAATAATTAGAAAGAACAAAGTTTTAAGTTACCAAAGAATTTGGAATTTTTGTCACGGACAGGTCTCAGTAGCAAGGAGTACTATCTCAAAATATTTCAGAAGAAGAAGAAAAAGTTCCCTTTTTACTGCTGACACATAACAATTAATTCAAACAAGTAAAAATTGTAACAGGAGAGGAAATCTTTTCTAATAGATGGGTGGTGCACCTGAATGGAATGAGCTGATAATTTTAAAACCTGCATCATAGTCCTAAAAGCACAAACCAAACCTATTGTCTTCAAGTTGATTTGAAACCATTTTTTAAATAAAGCTTTCAAAAAGACACTAGCTTGAAAAAGAGTTTAGAATCCAGGAGACAGGTTTATCTGCACAGATTTCTGGTTATAAAGTCATTGTTCCTTTGTCTTTTATAAATCCCTAAAAAAGAATATTTTTGTTAATTAATGGTGAATCATTCTTCAGTGATCTATTCATATCTGCAAGCATGTTGCTTTGGAGGTGGTAAGCAACAACGTGTTGATAATTATATTGACTCAACTTGGAAAGAGATTAGGAATCTCAGTATGACAACAAATATGTGTTTTCTTGTTATAGAAACACTTCACTTCTCTGTTCAGAATCTATGATGACTCTCTTAGTCTTTCGGTACAATAGCCAAACTCCTCTAACCGATCTTCAAGGCTCTTAGACAATGTGCACCTTACCCCTTCAATGTACTTGCTCACTCTCACCTCTCTAGTTTTAGCTCATGTATTTTTTGGCACCATTGAAGTTGCTTCATTTCCTCCATCCATCCACGTCCATTGTGTTCTCTACACTTGACTCAGAAGTCTTCTGGGGGGTGGGGTGGGAACCATCCCAAACATAAAATTAACGAGAACTCAACAGGGGAAGGAAGCTAGCCAAAAGACAGTAGGAAGAACTTGATGTCTCTTCTGGTTACCTTCTCTGATGTTGGTGGAACCCGATGCTAGTTGCCTACCCAAAATCTATTCCCTCTTCTTCTTTAATGGCCGGGTTCCAGTTCTGTTCAGAATGGTTGTGTGCTTGAAGAAAGCACAGTTCCTTATTGCTAAGGATGGCCATGTGTTCTGTTCTGGGGTAAGTGAGAGATTTCTTCTTGAAAAATCTTTGTTTTCTTTGTGAGGAGTCTATTATGGGTTGTATTATGCCCACCTCTCAAAGTTATGTTGTAGTCCTAACTCTGGTACCTATGAACATAATCTTCTTGGAAATAGAGAGTTTTTCTTGTATGTTAATGATGTCATTCTGGAATAGGGTGGGTCCTAAACCAAATCCCTTCTGAGTGATGTTGTATTAAGAGGATAGAAACAACCCACAGAAGGGAGAGATCACCTCTATTAGTCTATAAGTCAAGGAATGCCAAGGTCCTGGTTTGGACTTCTGACCTCCCATGTTTCTGCTCTTTAAAGCCCTACAGCAACTCCAGGAGACTAAGACAGCCCCTTCCAGCTTCCTCCTCCTGTCAGCTTCCCACCTGGAACGCTGCTGCCACACCTGGAGTTATTTGTTTATTCATCTGACATGACAATCACAAGGACCAAGACTTAAAACTCAGGATGGTAGATCAAGAAAATGGAAGAAGTATAAGGAGCTCTGGTAGCGTAGTGGTTACGAATCGGGCTGCAAACCTTAAGGTCAGCGGTTCGAAACTACCAGCCGCTCCGCGGGAGAAAGATGAGGCTTTCTACTCCCGTAAAGATTTACACCCTAAGAAACCCTGTACAGGGTCGCTATGGGTCGGAACCGACTCAACGGCACATAACAACAACAACAACAACAATGGATCTCTGATGTGATTATTCAGCTTCCATGAATAGTCCTGGGTCAACTATCCCTTAATTTTCTTGTTACATAAACCAAACAAACTTCTAGCTCGACAGCATCACAAACACATTCCTAACTGATACAACTCTCTGAATACTGCAGCCGTGTTCTTGCTTGGTGTCATCAAGTCAGTCCTGAATCATAGAGCCCTTTTGTACAATAGAACTAAACACTTCCCAGTGCTTTGACATCTTCATAATTGTTGCTATGTTTGAGCCCACACTTGCAGCCATTGGGTCAATCCTTGTCACTGAGGATCTTCCTCTTTTTTGATGGCCCTTTACTTTGTCAAGCATCATGTCCTTCTCCAAGGATTGGGTCCTCCTAATAACATGTTCAGAGTATGTAATATGAAGTCTCGCTATCTTGGCTCGACAGAGCATTCTGGTTGTACTTCTGCCAAGAGAGATTTGTTTCTTCTTCTGGAAGTCCTTGGTATATTCAATATTCATCACCAACACCAACGAATAAGAAAAACTGAAGAACTGGTCCTTTGAAATCTGTTGTTTTCAGCCATAAGAATATATTATCTCTAAACAATAAAACAATAATTTCATTTTTAAGTGAGAAGAAAATGCAGACGAGACGAAGCTTTGAAGTAAAAGAGAGCTAAACTGGAGTCCAGACTTCCCCACAGATGAATTGTCTGACTTTTAGCAGTGTATTTAACATCTCAGGAGAGTTTCCGTCTCCTATGCCAAGTGAGAATTCTAACAATGAGAAAGATGATGACACTATCTAATACAGAATTCACGCAGCTGTTGTAAGGCACATGGTGAGTTCTACATAAAGTCTAGCTATTACTATTACTACCAGATATCTCAGAACACACGCACACACATAAACATACCTGCTCTGTTTACGTTTCCTAAAGCACTCATAGGCAGTATTCTCATGTCAGTATATATAAAAACTGGAGACCATGCAGAAACTTTTGAGAGCTACCTACCAAGAATAAGGAAGTCCAAAGTTAGCATCTCTAATGGTTGTGCTGATGTGTGTCAAGCGGGTATCTGCTAGCTGCTAAACGTACAGCCAGTTGCTGGATGCTGCTACTGAGGAAGACAAATGCAGTCAGTCAACAGAGAACAGATGGTGGATGTCTATGGGAGCTGCTGGTCTGGTACCTGCTTGTCAACAGGGACATACATCATCATGGAAATCATCCAGGAAACCTGCAAGACAAGGCAGGCAGAATACTCAATGGGTTCCCTGGAGCCCACCTCCTCACCACAATGATACAGGTGCTTCCCTCTTGAATACAGACTTCACCTTGGGAGATATGAAGATGAGGGGAACAGACCTGGTAGGGATTTGAGTTTAGGGTATTTGTAACAGCATGCTTAAATAACCGTCCCTTATCTCTTCCTACCCACCCATTGTTGGACATAAGGTCCGTACAGGAGCCCCTGAGTGGTACAAATGGGTAGCATCTGAATGTGTTGGAGGCTCCAGACTACTCAGAGTTTCCTCAGAAGAAAGGCCTGGGAACCTGTTTTCAGAAAAAGCAGTCATTGAAAACTCTGTAGAGCACAGTTTGACTCCGACACACGTGGGTCACCGTGAATGGGTTGGTGAAAGAAATGTGTTGCTATTGTTAATGTTATCAAAGCAGTTCTGACTCATAACGACCCTGTATAGGGTTTCCAAGAAGCAGCTGGTGGGCTTAAACTGTCAACTTTGAGGTTAGCAGGCCACTGCTTATCCTACAGTGCCTAACCAGAACTCAGAAAGAAATTTAGATAAAAGTTATTGAAAACAAAAAAGGAAACAATAATTGTTTCTTTTGGGGGGGTCATTCTAAGGGAGTTTGTGATACATTTTCATTCCACCGTGTAAATCATGTCATGCTCACCTGGGATGCAGTGTAGATTACTGATATGAGTTGGAAGGACTGAAGAAGAGACTTCTTACTCTAAGGTCATTGTAATCAGGCAGTTAAGCACCCAGACAAGTCCAGTGGTGTGGGTTTGAATCCCAGCACCCTCACTTACCTTGAACAAATGAACAAACCCGACTGAATCACAGATTGTTTATCTGTACAATAAGGACACACATCCTATCTACTCCACGGGCTGCTTTGACGTTTAAATAGAAGATGCAGGGACAATTTGACACTAAATAGTACCGAGCTCTAAACTTCATGCAGAGAGAGACCCATTGCCTTAGCGACGCGATCTATTTATCTATAATATGAGGGAATATTGCTTTGTCTCAGAATGGCTGTGTGAAAACTAAGTGGTAGGTGAGCTCATATACATGTGAAGTGGCTTCAAATTTTCATGGAAAAATGGAGCAACAATGTAACGGTTAGGGTTTTGTGTCAATTTAGCTAGGCCAGGAGTTCCAGAGGGTTAGCAGTTGGGATGTGCTTATTCCCAGGGTGATGAAACCTTATACAGGCAGATTTGGCTCTGTGATGAGCGATTATGAGCAGCTCATCCCAATCAGCTGAAGGGATGCTTCCTTGGGGGCGTGGCCTACTCCCAATATAATGGACACACAGGAGGGAATTTCTCTCTCTCTTCCTCCGCTGGGGACCTGGGGTTCTACAATTGTGAGGTAATAAACTTCTCTTTTATATACATATTATATAGATAGAAAGATAGATAAAGAGAAGTTTATTATATATACACACACGCGCACACGCACACACATGTTTGTTTCACTCATTTTGCTTCTCTAGAAAGCCTGGCCTAAGACAGACAAGATTATAGAAATTTCCTGTGAACTTTTTGAAGTCCCCCCCAATCCCTCCCCCAGTCCTCAGAAAGGTCCATTTTCTTTTCCTCTTATCTGCACCTGGAGTATTTGCTGGTCATTTGCTGTCCAGTGTTGAATTGGGTCCCACTCACAGAGACCATGCATGAGGTGTCCGAGGCTACTATAAACCTTTATAGGAGCAGAAAGCCTCATCTTTCTCCTGTGGAGCAGCTGGTGGATTTGAACTACTAACCTTGCAGTTGCAGTTCCAACACTAAATCCATTATGCCACCAGGGCTCCTTGCACCTGGCAAAGAGCACTGTGTATAATGGGTAACCCACTGGCACTCTTAAGGACCTATAAAGGCACGAGCCAGTTTCCATGTCTAGTGTTTCCAGTCCTTGAGGACATGAAACTACAGACAAATGTCCTAGGGACTAAGTCTGGTGAATGTTATGAAGCAAGCACATTTAATATCATGTAGTATTGTTCTTCTCTCGAGATGTTTTTATCCCCTCCCCGCCATGTCCCTATTTCCATGCAATTCCCAGAGTTCTCATTTCAGTCCTAAATCAGTTGCTGTTGCGATGGAGTCAATGGGGACTCATGGAGTCATAATACAACTGTAGTTCATGCGTTAGGAGTTTTAATGCCTGATTTTTCAGAGATAGATGGCCAGGTCTTTCTTCTGAGGGATCCCTGCGTATGTTCGCATGTCTAACCATTGCGTTAGTCACTCATTGTCTTCACAGAATGTACCAGCCATGGACCCCATTTCAGCCCTAGTTTCCCAACAAGTGTTCAGCTATCTTTTTACCACTTGCATTTTTCAGTTATTTTCACCCTCCATTCTTATATTTCAAGCTCCCACCCCTGCTACCCAATGAGGGATTTAACCAAAAAATCTAACTCAGGACATGGTAGAATTGCCCCCATAAAGTTTCCAAGGATGCAGAATAGTG
>NW_006408574.1:9045478-9052992 GCF_000296735.1 Chrysochloris asiatica
AGAAGAATTGATGCTTTTGAGTTATGGTGTTGGAGGAGAATATAGAAAGTGCCGTGGGCTGCCAAAAGAACAAATAGATGTGTGTTGGAAGAAGTGCAGCCAGAGTGCTCCTTGGAGGCCAGAATGGCCAGACATCATCTCTCATACTTTGGACATATTGTCAGGAGGGACCAGTTATTGGAGAAGGATATCATGTTTGTTAAGGCAGAGGGTCAGAGAAAAAGAGAAAGACCCCAGTAAAATGGATTGGCAAAGTGGTAGCATCAATGGGTTCAAGCATGGCAACAATTGTGAGGTTGGCCCAGGACCGGGCAATGTTTCGTTCTGTTGTGCATCGGGTCGCTATGAGTCGGTACCAACTCGATGGCACCTAACAACAACAAATATCACATTGTGAGTTGTCTATTTTGCCAATAGATAGTGAACCCATGTCAGAGCAGTGTAAAACCTGTATCCCTGAGAGCTCAGGATGCCACTTTGCCTCCTTCACATAGTACCAGTACCAGGAAGTATCATGGTCACTGACAGCATAAATCTAAATAAAGCAAGGAAACTTAGTAAGTGGAAGTAATTTTCCCAACCTTGAAATAAAATCCTGCCTTCAGACACTGACTGGAGTCTAAAAGTTAAGAATACTATAAAAGTAGAAATTACATAAAGGGAAGAGAGACAATAACATGCTCATTGGGAACACACTGTTCTTATAAAGTTAGCTTTGTCCAGCAGTTTTACCTTGAATTTGGAATTAGAAAAATCTCAAATTTATTTGATATGTTTTGTTGTTGTTAAGTGCCATTGAGTCAGTTCCAACTCATAGCGATCCTGTATAGTGTTTCCAAGGAGCGACTGATGAGTTTGAACTGCTGACTTTGTGGTTCAAACTGACCTTGCAGTCCAGTGCTTTATCCCACAGCACCATACTAGGACTTGTTATGTGCCAGCAAGTTGATTCTTACTCATAGCAACTCTGTATAGGGTTTCCAGGAGCGACTGGTATGTTTGAACCTCCGACCTTGCAGATCAAAGTCCAGTGCTGTATCTGGCACTGCCCTACCATATGGTTGATGGTTATGTGCTGTGGAGTCAGTTCCAACTCACAGCGACCCTGTACAAGGTTTCCGAGGCTGTAAATCTTTAAATATTAGAAAGCCTCATCTTTCTCCTGCGGAACAATTGGTAATTTCAAACTGTTGATCGTGAGATTAGCAGCAGCCTGATTCATAACCACTACACTCACCCATGTTTAAATATCCTTTCTCAATCTTATATATATGTGGGATATATGCATATATATCCCACTCCTCCTTCCATACCCACTCAGCCTATGTCTCTGTCCACGTATTTGGAACACAGAACACTGTTGTTCCAAGGTTGTGTATAGATCACTATTTACCTCTGTCCCCTTCAGCCCTTGCATACCTCCCTGTGTCTTCACCTGTCTTCATCATTCTTCTGCCAACTTCCCTCTTCTAGTATAATGCCCTCCCTCTTCTTATAAGGAGTTTTGGTAGTGTAGTGGTTACAAATCGGTTTGAAACTACCAGCTGTTCTACGGGAGAAAGATGAGGCTTTCTAGCGTAGTGGTTATGAATCGGGCTGCAAACCTCAAGGTCAACAATTCGAAACTACCAGCTCTTCCGCAGGAGAAAGATGAGGCTTTCTGCTCCCATAAAGATTTACAGCCTTGGAAACCCTATGAGTTGGAACCGACACCGTGGCCCATAACAACAACAACAACAACAACAACAACAAAGATTTACAGCCTCAGAAACCCTGTACAGGATTGATATGAGTCAGAACCGACTCCATGGCACATAACCACCACCACCATTTCTTATATGTTGCCTTCCCTGTCGCCAAAGTTAATGTATCTCTACTCCCCAGAGAGTGAATTACTCTCTTTTTCCTCCCACCCCTGGTAACCATCAAAGAACGTTTTTTTTTTTTTTAACTCTGAAAATATTTTCTTGATTTTTCATAATAATGGTCTAACACAATATTTACATTCTAGTGATTGACTTATTTCACTCAGCATAATGTCCTCCAGGTTAATCCATGTTATGAGGGCTTTCCCAATTTCATTGCTATTCTTCAACATTGCATAGTATTCCACTGTGTATACCAATGTCTGTTGATGGGCAATAGTGGGCATTGATGGACACTTAGTATGGCTCCATCCTTTTGCTATTGTGAACAGTGCTGCAGTGAACATGGGTGTGCGTATGTCTGCTCATGTCATGGCTTTTACGTCTTGTGGATATAGACCAAATAGAGGGATTTCTGGGTCATACAGTATTTCTATTTCCAGCATTCTGATGAAGTGCCACACTGTTTTTTCCACAGTGGTTGAACCATTTTACAGTCCCACCAGCAAGGTAGGAAGTCCCCGTCTCTCCACACCTTTGCCAACATTTGTTGTTTTCTATTTTTTTTTAACTTTGCTATTAATGCTGGCATGAGATGGTATCTCATTGTTGATTTGATTTGCATCTCTCTAGTGGCTAATGATCATGAACATTTCTTCATATGTTTGTTGGCTGCGGGAATGTTTTCTTTGGTGAAGTGTCGGTTACTTTCAAATTCCTTGGCAAGTTAGCACTTACAATTTTGGATACAATTGTTAAAACATCTCAATTTGTATTCCCTTAATTCATAGAGCTTTATTTTTAATCAATGCCTTCAGTGTAGCTTAGACTTCTTTCTTCAGTGCAGCTGTGTCTTGGCTGTGTGCTACCTCCTTTGATAGTTGAACATTAATAACTATTTGTTTACACAGTGACTCTGTATATTCCTTCAATCTTTTACTTTTTTCCCCTTCCATCTTCTTTTGATGCTTACTGAATCATTCAATATTTTTCACTTGTTACTGTTGTTGTTAGGCACTGTCTAGTCCATTCCAACTCATAGCAACCCTATGTACAACACAACAGAACACTCCCCAGTCCTGCACTATCTCCATAGTTGTTGCTGTGCTTAAGCTCAATGTTGCAGCCATCTCACTGAGGGTCTTTCCCTTTTTCTCTGACCCTCCACTTTACCAAGCATGATGTCGTTTTTCAGGGAGGGTGCCTCCTGATAACGTGTCCAGCGTTTGAGAGATGAAGTCTCACCATTCTGGCTATACTTCTTCCAACACAGATTTGTTTGTTCTTCTGGTAATTCATTGTACTTTCAATATTCTTCTCCAACACCAGAATTCAAATGTATCAATTCTCTACGGTCCTCCTTATTCATTGTCCAACTTTCACATGTACATGAGACTTTTAGAAATACCATGACTTGGGTTAGACATGCTTTAGTACTCAAATTAGCATCTTTGCTCTTTAACACTTTAAAGAGGTATTTTGCAGAAAATTTGCCCAATACAATATTTTGTTTGATTTCTTGACTGCTGGTTCCATGAGTGTTGATAGTAGATCCAAGCAAAATGACATCTTTAACTATTTCAATCTTTAATCCATTTATTATGATGCTATTTAGTGGTCCAGTTGTGAGGATTTTTGTTTCTTTACTTCAGGGTGCAATCCACACTGAAGACGGTAATCTTTGGTCTTCATCAATAAGTATTTTAAGTTCTCTTCACTTCCAGAAAGCAAGGTTGCAACATCATGGCAATGACTGGTATATTTAATATTCTTTGCCAACACCATAATTCAAAGGCATCATTTCGTCTTTGCTCTTAGCATCTTTTAGTACTACAACTCAAGCCTTCAGTATCTTCTTCAGTTCTTTAAACTTGAGACGTGGTGAATGTATTCTTCCTGTTTAGCTTTCTATTTCCATAATAGTTTGTCTTCTTAAATTAACCTTGGAAATCTCCTGTCTAGCTCTTTGTTTCATCATTGTTCCCATTCATTTTAGCTATTCTATGTTCAAGAACAAGTTTCAGAGTCTCTTCTGACATCCACTTTTGTCTTCTCTTTCTTAATAACAGTTTGCTTTCTTCACGTATGTCTTTAATGTCCTTACATACTTCAGTCATTAGTGTTCAATACATCAAATCTATTCTTGAGATGGTCTCTAATTTCAGCAGTAATTATCAATGCATCTTGATTGCATTTTTGATCAACTTCAGACTGCAGAAGTTGGTAAAAATCTTCATCTTTGGTATTGGTGTTTGGGCAATAAATTTGAGTACTAGTTATATTAATTTGTTTTCCTCGTAAGGTACAGATATTATTCTTTCATTGGCAGCATTGTACTTTAGGAAAACTTTTAAAAAATTATTATGATTTGGGTGAAAGTTTATAGAACAAGTTGGTTTTCCATTCACAAGGCATACACATTTTCATTCATGACATTAATTACAATCCCCACAATGTAATAGCACTGTTCTTGTTTCCTCTCTTCATTGACCATTTCCATTCATCCTTCTTTCCTATCCTTTCCTGCCTTCTGAGCTTTAACTCTGGGAAAATGCTCCCCTTTTGACCTCTTATGGTTGAATGTTCAAACAAATGCATACCTCCCTAATGTTATTATTCACCTTGTAGCTCTATCATATGGCTAAAAGGTTAGTTTGATTTTAGACCTCAAGGATATTTAAGGGTCATGTTTCAGGGGTCCCTCCAGTCCCTATCAGACTAGTAAGTCTGGACTTTTTTTTATTATTTGGTCCCCCCAACCCCTGCTCTATCCAGGTCCTCTTATTGTGATCCCATTCAGAGTGGTCAGCAGTAGTAGCATAGCACCATCTAGTTCCATTCTCAGGGTCATGAAGGCCAGGATTCATGTGGTCCTCTAGTCCTTTGGACTAATTGTTCCCTTGTGTCTTATATAGACATCACTCTTCTTTGCTATGGATAGGAAAAGACCGGTAGTTACACCTTAGATGGCTGTCTTCAACTTTAAAAGCCCCAGCTGCTACTCACCAAAGTAATATGTAGATGTCATAGGCCAGGTTTTCTAGAGAAGCAAAACCAGTGAAATATATATATATATATAGTTGTTGTTAAGTACCGTGGAGTCAGTTCCAACTCATAGTGACCCTACTCAGGGTTTCCAAGGCTGTAAATCTTTACGGGAGCAGACCACCTCATCTTTCTCCTGCAGAACAGCTGATAGTTCTGGTAGTTTCGAACTGCCTACCTTGAGGTTAGCAGCCCGATTCATAACCACTACACTACCAGAGCTCCTTATATATAAAGATAAGTTTATTATCAAGGAAATGGCTTACAATTGTAGAGTCCCAGGTCCCCAGCAGAAGAGAGAAAGAGTCCCTCCTGCATGTCCATTATACTGGGAGCAGGCCACGCCCCCAAGGAAACATACTGTTAATTGATTGGCTGCTCATAACCGCTCTTCATAAAGTCAACTATGACTGTATTAGACTTCATCACAATGTGAATAAGCACATCCCAACTGCTGAACCTGCGGAAATACTGGCCTGGTTAAGTTGACTCAGAGCTCTAACCATTACATTTGTATTTGTGGATTATGTTATTCTAATTGACCATGGTGTCCCCATGACTATGGTCCTGAGCCCTTAAGTCCAGCATCTCATTCCCTCAAGGTGTTTGTTTATGGCTGAGATGTTTCCATAACTTTTAGCACATACGGTCCTCTGTCAAACATATTGATTCATGGGTATAGTCCTATTTGCCTTCCCACTCATGTTCAAATTGAGTGTCTTTGTATTTGTAGATTAGTATTCTTAATGCTATTGCAGGATTTGGTATGCAATCGTGTTTACCGTTGTTGCCTTTAACTCTTGTGCTCCTCCCAGTGTCTTCAGTGCCTTGGTCATTTTGTGCTGACCCCTATTATTCTATAGTGCCTTTTCCTTCACCCACATTAATATATATGTGCCCTCTAGTTAGTGATTCGGTGTGGCGCTGTGGGTTAATGTACTGGACTGCAAAGTTGGTTTGAACTGCAAGGTCAGTGGTTCAAGCTCCCCAGCTGTTTCTCAGAAACCCTATACAGGGTCGCTATGGAACCCTACAGTTAGTGATTTACCCTCCTTTCTTCTCTCACTCCCAGTAACCTTCTAAGAATGTTTCTTTCAATGTGTAACCCTTTTACTGACTTTACAATACAATACAATATTTGTCCTTTTATGATAAACTGGAGTCCTGGGATGGCATTGTAGGATAAGCACTGGACAGCTAACTTCAAGGTCAGCAGTTCAAACCCATCAGTCACTCCTCACAAACCCTATACAGATTCGCTGAGTCAGAACTAACTTGATGGCACTTACCAACACCCATTTTACTCAGCATAATGTCAACAGTTTGAAACTACCAGCTGTTCTGGGAGAAAGATGAGGCTTTCTGCTCCCGTAAAGATTTACGGTCTCGGGAACCTTGTACAGGGTCGCTATGAGTCGGAACCGACTCCACGGCACATAACCAACCAACTAACCAATATCCTTTAGGGTCATTTATGTTATAAGGTGTTTCACAGATTTGTCATGTTTTAATCTTGCCAGTGTTCCATTGTATGTATGTAGCACAGTTGGTTTATCTATTCATCCATTGATGGGCACTTAGGTTGTTCCCATCTTTTTGCTCATATGATGAACATGGATGAGCATATATCTGTTCATGTCACAGCTCTTATCTTTCCAGGATATATCTGTAGCAGTGGGATTGCTGCATCATATATTATTTCTATTTCTGAGTTTTTAAGGAAATACCGTATCCTTTTCCACAATGGTTGCACCATTTACAGTTCCACTAGCAGTGTGTGAGAATGTCAGTCTTCTCATACTCACACTAGCATTTATGGCTTTCTGGTTTTTTGAACTTTGTTATTAATGATGGGATGAGATGATATCTCATTGCCCTGGTGGTACAATGAGTTAATTGGTGGGTTGCTAACTGAAATGTTAGTGGTTAGAACCCACCAGCCACTCTGCAGCAGAAAGATGAGACAGTCTGCTTCCATAAAGATTTACAGCCTTGGAAACCCTGTGGAGCAGTTCTACTCTGTCCTATAGCAATATATGGTAGTGAGCTTGGCTTTATTATTATTTTTTTAAATAGCTAGTGGTCATGAGCTTTTCTTCATGAATTTATTGGCCACCTGAATATCTTTTTTAGTGAAGTGTCTGTTCATGTCCTTTGCTCATTTTTTAATTGGTTTGTTTGCTGTTAATGTGTTGAAGTTTTCTATACATTTTAGAGATTAGTCTCTTATCTGATAGCATGTTGTCAAAATTTTTCGCCAGAGTGTAGGTTCTCTGTGTACCTTTTTGGTGAAGTCTTTTGATTCACTTACATGTTTACTTTTTAGGAGGTTCCAAGTGCCTACTCTATCTTCATCTGCCTGTGTGTTTATAGATATGCTTTGATAGTAGACTTATGGGACATAAGTTTGCCCCTAGTTTTTCTCTGATGACTTTATAGTTTTAGCTTTTACATTTACACCTTTGATCTCTCTAGAGTTAGTTTTTGCATGTGTTGAGTGATATAGATCTTGTCTCATTTTTCTGCATTTGGATATTCCAATTTTCCAGCACCGTTTGCTAAAGAAAATATCTCTTCCTCATTTAATGGATTTTGGCTTTTTGT
>NW_006408574.1:9059217-9065257 GCF_000296735.1 Chrysochloris asiatica
GGATATTATCCTATCACTTACAGCATTGTACCTCATGACTGATCTGGATATGTTCTTTTTGACAATGAATGCAACACTATTCCTCTTCAATTTGTCATTCCCAGCATTGTAAACCATGTGGTTGTCAGATTCAAAATGACCAATACCAGTCCATTTCTGCTCACTAATGCCTAAGAGATCGATGTTTTTGCATTCTCTTTCATTTTTGACAACTTCCAATTTTCCCAGATTCATACTTTGTACATTCCATGTTCCTATTTTCAGTGGATGTTTACAGCTGTTTCTCCTCATTTTGAGTTGTGCCCCATCAGTAAATGAAGGGCCTGTGGGCGTTTCTTTCATGGGCTTTACTCCATTCACGTCATCATGGTCAAGTCTACTTTGAGGAAGCAGCTCTTCCCCAGTTGCATTTTAAGTGCCTTCCAACCTGAGGGGCTCATTTTTCTGGGACTATATCTGACAGTGTTTCTCTGCTATTCCTAAGGTTTTCAGTGACTAAATAGTCAGAAGGAGTTTGTCACTCTTTCTTCCTTCTCTGTCTTCATCTGGAAGCTCATCTGAAAGCTGTCCACCATTGGTGACGTTGGTGGTATTTAAAATACCGGTGGTATAGCTTTCATATTCACTGCAACTCATAAGCTACTACAGTACGACAAAATGACAGACGAGTGGTGGCCTTTTGGTTTTAAGTGGAAACTGTCACTTTAAATTTTGAGATCTGTGCGCATTAGTAGTTGAACCCTCCAAGGGTGGGAGTGGGGTGTCCATTTGCTCAGTCATCCCCTCTAGTCACCAGAATGGAGGTGCACAGATGGTGAGAAACCAATGAACAGCTACAAAAAATAAAAACAAAAAACGAATGTCTCATAAGCTCATTAGAATCTGTATTTTCATAGTTTCCACCTGAATCCCTGAATCCCAAATCAACCATCTTTTTTATGTTTGATATGTTGTTGTTGTGTGCCATGGAGTTGGTTCTGACTCATAGCGACCCTGCACAGAGTTTCCAGGCTGTAAATCTTTACGGGAGCAGAAAGCCTAATCTTTCTCCCACGGAACAGCTGGTAGTTTCGAACTGCTGACCCTGAGGTTAGCAGCCCAATCCGTAACCACTATGCTATAAGAGAGTTTATGTTGACTTGATGCAATCAAATCACTGCTATTAAAAAATTAACCCCATAAAAATAGTTTTTGTGTACATACACAATTGTTTGGAAACAGTCAGAATTTCTGGCTGCATCAAGAATCTAATGGAGTCTCTGATCACGACTGAGCTCTAACATTATATTAGTGTAGTATTTCCATCTGTGGGTATTTAGGAATCTTGTCAACTTTTATCATGTAGTAAGACACAGTCAAATTATTTCCATAACTTTGGAAATGACTCATTCCACATTTTCTTTATTATTTCTTTTGGCATTTGAGGCTATTTCATTGCTCTGACCAAATGTCTGTGTCTCGATAGCAAAAACATTAGTTTTCTTCTCATCTGACTTGATATTTTTGGAAGAACAGATCAGCAGCTCCCGTGAATGATTCCAAGCTGGCGAGAGAGCATCTGCTAAGTGAGGCTACTTCCTCTCTTCAGCTTCATTACAAACCTAACCTCACCATTTAAAAAACAATACTGTTGCCCAATTTCAAGTGGGAGCAAGGAAAAAAGAAATCTAGAATCAGTTGACCACTCAGACCTAGAAATTGATAGTGTGTCGTTGGTGCCTGCTAATGTTTATATTCAATCCACACTCGGTGTACATCCAGAACTTTGACTCCTGGAACTGCTTCTCGTGTGTTTGGATCTTGACATTTGTCTCTGAGAATTTGGCACTCAGGATGGGTTCTATTTTCCAAAATCTAAAATGATGGGGAGAGAGGGACTTTCACTGCATTTGACGATTCCTTCGCATTATACTTGGTAAACGAAGTCTTTTTCAAAGGAACTGTTATGCTTAGTAATGGCATATACATTTAGTTCTTCATTGTTCATACTGCTGGTCCTCATTGCTTTGGCCTATTGCTATGTAGTTGATTCTAACTCATAGAAGAGAACTGCTCCATAGGGTTTCCAAGGAACCTTGATGGGGCTACAGGATGAGCACTACACCACAAAGTTGGTGGGTCTAGCCACCAGTGACTCTGCAGGAGAAAGATAAAACTGTCCACTGCTGTAAAGATTTACAAGGCTCAGAACCATATATGGAGTTGTTATGAGTCAGAATCAGTCCAATGGTAGTGGATTTGGATGTTTTGGCTGATCTTTAAGGAAGCTAACTACTACATCTTTTTCCAGCAGAGTGGCAGGTGGGTTCAAACTGCTGACCTTTCAGTTCATAGTCAAGTGCTTACCCACAGAGCCACTTGGGTTCCTAAGCATTCTTTTATTGGTCCATTTTTGATACATGTGTAATTGATTGAATGATGTTTTTTTTAAAAGATGCATATTTCATTACAGATCTTTGGGAATAGGATCAAAAATGTAAAAATGGTGAGTTTAGTAAAATTACAACAGGCAACATAAGCCAGATTGAGAAATATCTTGCCAGATAGTATTTCTTAGCAAGTCATTCAGAAAAACTGAATTAGAAAAAAATAAAAGGAGTTAATACCTAGATAAATAATAATTTATCCCCTCCCTCTTTTCTTAGCATTAGTGTTCTTGAACACATACTAATTCCTATATAACTGCAATCTTGGAATATCCTTGACACTTGTATGCAATCAAGTATATATATTTGACTTCAGACCCAAAAGGAATTGAGAAGTTCTCAGTGACTGAAACTATCTTTAAGAAATTAAGTTTTAAGATTCAGTTGTGTCCTTTGAACTTTGAATCCAGGTATTTTTCCAAAGGTAGAAGGACCCCACACATTTCCGTAAGAGTTCATTACAACTCATAGTAGCTGTAGAAGACAAAGTAGAATTGATCTACAGCATGTCCAAGACTGAAATCTCTACAGAAGCCGACTACCACGTTTTTCTCCCCTGCAGTGGATGATGGGTTTGAATTGCACTTAGTTACCAACCCAATCTCTTTCTAGGTTTTCTTTTGAGGGAAAATATATTTGAGGGGCTGCTCACAACTATATTTAGCTGTGTGGCTATCTGACAGAGAAAATCTTTGTCTACTTTTGGTAACAGGATGGATGTTGGGCTTGGTAAAATCTGTTTAGATAGACTGTCTCTCAGATGGCGAATTAAAAACCTCCCAGGCAAAGGAGAAAGGAGACGATAGGTTCTGATGTTTGAGGACCTTCCCTGAGCTGTGCAAATAGTTAACATAATCTGCTGCTAAGGACAAGGTTGGAGTCTACTCAGAGGTGATTTGGAATAAAGACCTGGCGATCTACTTCTGAAAAAGTGTTGTTGTTAAATGCCCTGGAATCAATTCTGACTCATAGAAAGCCCGTATAGGGTTTCCAAGGAGCAGCTTGGTGGCAGTTCCATGCTCGTCCTACAGCGCCACACCAGTACTGCAAAATGAGCCATTGGAAAGCTTATGGAGAAACACCGAGTTTATGTTAATAGTTATGGAATCATTTGGAAAAGAATAGTAGTAATGATTACAGGACATGAAAAATGAAATCAGTGTTACTGAATTATGCATGTAAATTGTTCAACGGCAAATGTTTCGTTATGTATCTTTACCACACAAAGAAAGAAAGAAAAATACAACTGTGGAGCACTGTGTTACTCTGACTCATGGGTATCGATGACATTTAGTTCTACTTGAGGAATAGGCAGTCCTGGTTTGGCACTCTGGGCTAATGCGCTGGACTGCAAAGGTTGCCTTGAACTACAAGGTCACTGGTTCAAGCTTATCAGCTGCTCCTTGGAAACCCTATACAGGGTCGCTATGGGTCAGAACCAACTCAATGGTACTTAACAACAACAACAAAATGGAATTGCACAGCAAAGAGTGGTATATAAGAAAGGTTTGTTATGAGCAAAACAGACCACTAGGGATTTTGTAAGTCATAGTAAAGATTTCAAAAGTTATTATATTTTATTATTGAATGGTAAGAGTTTCAAGTAGAATAGTAACATGATTGATTTAACTTGTATTTACAAAAGATTACTCTGACCACTAGAATAGAGCTTGGAAGAGGAAAACTAATGGAAAGGCATTACTAAAACTGGCTCAAGAAGAGAATTCTATAATAAATCAGAAAGGTTAAATATCGATTGTTTAAAAGAAGCACCAGACAGCTTCAGAACAAAACTTCTTCCTGGCCATCAGTGAATACATAATTATTTTGTTAGTCTACCAATTGTACCAAAACACCAAACCAAACCCATTGCCCTTGAGCCAAATCCGACTCATAGCAACCGTTGATAAGATTCTCAAGGTTGGAAATCTTTATGGGAGCAGAATGTGTATTTTTCTCCTGAGGAGCAGCTGGTGGGTTTGAATTGCCAACCTCATGGTTAGTAGTACAGAGCCTATCCTGTAGTCTGGAGAAATATGGAAAGCTTTTGAATAAAGTTTGAACGTTATCGCTGAATAGCCTTAATAACAAACCTGATAAAAGTAAGAAAAGAAAAGAAAACAACACTATCGGTGTATTGGAGTCCCTGAGTGAAACAAACTATTAAGTGTTTAATGACTAACCCAAGTGTGGTACTGCAAGTTGATGCGCTGGACTGCAAGGTTGGGGCTTCAAGCTCACCAGCCATTCATTCCTTGGAAACCCTATACAGGGTTGCTGTGAGTTTGAATGGACTCCATGGCACTTAACAACAACAACACTAGCCCAAGGTTTGTTATTCTGAATCCACAGTTCAGAGGGGCCATGGAAGAGAAAAAGCTTGGTCATCTGCTTCTGAAAGGTCACAGACATTAAAACCCAATGGGGCACAGTTCTACTCTAACACATATGGTCACCGTGAGTCTGAACCAACTGGACAGCAACTGGCTGCTTTTCAGTTTGGGTGGATTCATTTTACTTTTGAGATGGAGGTGTCTATGAAGGTAGTCTGACAAACCACCCATTACAGGGAGAAAAGTCTATTATTTTGTTAATTGCCATGAAAGGTAGCTAATAAAATTCATTTTTCCTAATAATTATTTTAAGTAAAATAAGGATAAAAGGAAGTTCACTGAGACAAAATGTAATGGTCATAGAAGGGACTGGTTTAATAGTTGCTACAGTAGGACCTGTTTCTCCACCATCTGTTATTGTGTCCTTTCTGGGGAAACTGCCAGTAGGTGTGGAGATCTTTGGCACCGTTGGCAGGTGGCCCCAATACTAATACCTCACTATTAGGCTCAACTACATGGGCTTGATGAGGGAGCTTGATGAAGGAGCTCAACAACTACTGGATTCTCTGTAAAGTGTCTACTCCATTTTACAGGCAGTTTAGGGGCACCCTGCTTCCCTTGTCTTCCCAACAGAAGAGGGTCTTTGGGCGTTGACTTTGCAGAGTTCCCCAATCTCTATACTATTTAGGCCAGATAGCTCTTTGTTGTGGGGAAGGGGGCATCCATTCATAGTAGGATTTTAGTAAATATTTAAAAACGCTATGGAGCATGGTTTAGACTAGACTGGAGGGCAGCCTTACTCATTAGATGCTAGTAACGTCCCCCATCCCTCCAAGTTGTAACAACAAGCATGCCTCTAAGCATTGCCAGAAAGTCTGCTAAAACCTATTAGAGTTAGTAAGGGAAATTTGATAACCTGGCTGGCTGGATAGAAAATTATCTTTCTATAATTTTCTTTCTATTAATATTAGAAAATTAGAAGCTGAAATGGGAAAAATCCCATTCATAAGTGCAGTAAAAAATTAATTACACAACATAAAACTAAGATGACAGGATTGGGATCTAAATGAAGACAATGATAGCATTTCCTATTAGTTATCTGAAGGAACACAAAAGTATACAAGTGACAGTTTACAATAAAAACTTTAACACTTTTTAAAAAAGTATAGCAAATACAAATTTACAGAAGGATAAGCACTGGACTGCAAGATTAATTTGAATCACAAGATCAGTTAGAACTACAAGGTCAGCAGCTCAAACTCACCAGCCGCTCCTAGGAAA
>NW_006408574.1:9065357-9066677 GCF_000296735.1 Chrysochloris asiatica
CCGTAAGTGATTGGATTTACATCTGGGTCCTGAATTCTGATCCATTGGTTTATGTGTCTGTCATTGTACCAGTGCCAGGCTGTTCCGATTACTGTGGTGTGAGGCCTCCTAACTCGTTCTGATTTAGTAGTATTTTACTTCTGAGGGGTCTCTTTCCTTTCCCTATGAAGTTGGTGGTCAGTTTCTCCATCTCTCTAAAGGATGATGATGGAATGTGCATCAGGATTGCATTATAACTTCGGATAGCTTTGAGTAGTATTGGCGTTTTCACAATGTTGTCTTCTTATTCATAAGCATGGTATGTTTTTCCATTTATGTAGGTCTCTTTTGTTTTCTTGTAGCAGTGTTTTGTAGTTTTCTATAGGCTTTTTGTATCTCTGGTTAGATTTATTCCTAAGTACTTCATCTTTATTTAGGAGTCCTGGTATGGCGCTGTGGGTTAATGTGCTATACTGCAAAGTTAGTTTGAATTGCAAGATCGATAGTTCAAGCTCACCAATCACTCCTTGGAAACCCAATAAAGGGCTACTATGAGTCAGAACCGACTTGATGGCACTTAACAACAACAACAACATCTTTATCTTTTGGGTGGTGAGTGTAAATGGTATTATTTTCCTGATTTCCTTTTTCAGAGTCTCCTTGTTAGCATAGAAGAACCTGACTTATTTTTTGTATGTTGATCTTTTACCCTGCCATTTGTTGAGTCCTTCTATTAGTTACAGTGATTTTCTTACTGAGTGTCTGAGATTTTTCTAAGTACAGGTTCATATCATTTGCAAAAAGAGATCATTTTACTTCTTCTTTGCCAATATGGGTGTCTCTTGTTTCCATTTCTTGACTTTTTGATCTGGCTAAAACTTCCAATACAGTATTGAATATGAGTGGTGCTAAAGGACATCCTTGTCTGGTTCCTCTTAGCAAAGGGAACACTTTCAGCCTTTCTCCATTGAGAATAATTTTGTCCACTGGTTTTGTGTATATGTCTTAATTATACCGAGGTGTCTCTCTTTTATTCCTCTTCTATTGATGAGTTGTTGTTGTTATTGTTTTTAATCAACAATGGGTGTGGTTTTTGTCAAATGTCTTTTTTGCATCAATTGATAAGATCATGAAGTTCTTTTTCTTTTCCTTTGCTTTATTTATGGGGTGGATTATGTTCTTTCTTATGTTGAATCTTCATTTCATACCCACTATGAGGTAAAGACCTCTGGTAGCGTTGTTGTTGTTGTTGTCAGGTGCCATCGAGTCAGAACCAACTCATAGCGACCCCATGCACAGCAGAACGAAACAATGTCCGATCCTGGGCCAACCTCACTACCA
>NW_006408574.1:9066777-9067733 GCF_000296735.1 Chrysochloris asiatica
GAACTGACTCGATGGCACTTAACAACAACAAAGTAGAGTTAGAATAGTGTGGATCAGCACAATGACAGTTTGTGTTAGCGCAGTCCTGGTCCACACAATGTAAATGGGGTCAGTCCGCTCTGAAAATACTTACTTAATAATGCATTAATACCTCACATCTCTGTGGGTCAGTCTCTTACAATGTCCATACTCAGAACATAGCAGCTTCAGGATTTGAACCACTGACCTTGAGTTTAGCAGCCCGACGTCTAACCTACAGCGCTACCAGAACCCCTAGGTAATAAAAGCAGCACTGGAATCAGAATTATGATTCCAGTTGGAAACAAATATTAAAAATATCATGGACTGGTAGAAGACCAAACAAATCTGTGTTTGAAGAAGTACAGCTAGAATGCTTCTTAGAAGCCAGGGTGGCAAAACTTCATCTCTCATGCTTTGGGCATGTTATCAGAAGGGGCCAGTCCCTGGAGAAGGACATCAAACTAGGTAAAGTGGAGGGGCAGCATAAAGACCCCCAACGAGATGGATTGGCACAATGGCAGCAGCAATGGGTTCAATTGAGAGGTTGGCACAGGACAGGCAGTGTTTCGTTCTGTTGTGTGTAGGGTTGCTATGAGTCGGAACCTACTCAATGGTACCTAATGGCAACACAACAGAACTGTACAGTGAAGAACCTTAGGAAACTTTGTTACTCTAGACCTCATTTCCTGATACGTACAATGGTCATACTATATAACACGTCCTTCATCAGAATATATGTGATAAGCCTGCATTGTTTTAAAAAAACCCAACATTTTACCTTTTTTTTTTTTTTAACTAGCAATTTAAGAAATATTGTAGAGAATTTAGAAACCATCAAAACTGTAAAAAAAATTAACTCCTTTGTCTATAGCTCCTCTACTAAGACATAACCACTGTGTACATTTTGGTGATTTTCTTCCTTTTTTTTTTTTTTT
>NW_006408574.1:9068343-9070271 GCF_000296735.1 Chrysochloris asiatica
CCCCCCATTTTGGGTAGCCAATGTTCAAGTTGCCCATCCCTGTCTACTCTGTGTATGGGGCGGATGGGAATGATCCTCGCTGTAAAGATTTGTTCCCTCTTTTGAGCTACTGCATCCATAGGTGTAGATCAAGTTCATCAAATTCTGTCAGATTACTCTTTTTTTCCCCCTCTTCTTTCTTCTTCTTCTTTTTTTTTTTAGCCATTTAACTTGTTTTAATGTTTCTCCACAAATGGTAAAAAATACTAAAGTACAGACAAGGAATAATCTTAATGCTGTGACCAATATTATAAATATGGAATATAAATTTAAAACATTTTCTGGTTTAAAAAATAAATCTGGTAGTCAATGCAGTTCTGCGGAGTGTCTCATCTAGTAGGGCGGGTCTCTGCGCTCCTGGCGGTGCTCACCTTTATCCATTTTCCCAGGTCCACCGCGTCCGCCTCTTCTTCCTCCCATCTGTTCCATTAAAGGGCCAGGTGGGCCCCTAGGATCACTTCGTCTTCCTCCACCAAAGCCACCTTGGTCCATGCCTCAGCCACCACAGAAGCCACCTCTGTCTCCACCATGGCCCCCTCTGAACATTCCACCAGGACCGCCACGGTCCAAGAGGCCACCTCTCCCGCCCGCATGCCACCAGGGCCACCTCTGCCTCAGCCACCACCCGGGGGCGGAAAGGTGGCTGGAGGAAGCCTTCAGGTTTAGGGGCCTTATAGAATGGTTACATTCTGTTCTCCAGGCGAAATTCGGGTTTCCACAGCCCGGATTAGGGCACTACCAGTCCCCAGCTCGGTGTTGGACGTTTCCTCCTCCAGATGGGTTCCCTCGGGAACCGCAGGGTCGTCTTGGGGGGAAGCCACCTCTATCTCCTCCACGACCTCCCATGTGACCCATGGGTCCCCCAGGACCTCCTGGGCCCCCTGGACCTCCACGGAGTGGTGGTGACACCCCGCATGCTGTTCATGGGAGGCTTCTTGCGAGCTAGAGAGACTTTAAGCTTGCTCCCTTGGAAATCTTTTCCATCAAACCACTCCACGGCAGCATTAGCAGTTGGTGGGTCTTCATAGGACACAGTGGCATCGCCTTTGGGCTTCCCGGTTTCCTTGTCCAGGTAGATACGGATCATAGGCTGCCCAGTTCTCTTGTTCATTTTAACAACCCCATACTGCCTAAAGAAATCTGTCAGGTCATCTAGGGTCACATTGTCATTTAATCCTTGCACATAAATCGCACTATTGTATGAGTCTTCATCTGGATCTACAGGTGGGCCTAAATCAAGATCTGGTCCTTCATCCATGGGTCCACCAGGCGTATTGAAGCCACCTCTCTCTCCAGCGCCCATTCCACCACGTCCTCCTCCCCGCCCACCTCTGCTCATGCCTCCACGATCAAATCCCCCTCTTCCCCTGCCCCGGATGTCAGGGTCTCTCATGCTCCGGTTCTCTCCTGGTCTGGAAAATCCTTCAGACTCCTGCCCATAAACACCCGTGTTACTGGGGTGGGCCTGTTGGAATGAATTCTGGTGCCCGTAGCTGCTGCTCTGTTGGCTGTATTGACTTGGAGCCTGTCTGTAGGATCCAGTCTGGGGGTGGGGGTGGCGGGGAGATAACTAGTAGGTGGCTGCTACCCATAGCTGCTCTGCTGCCCATAGGTGTTCTGCTGAGGCTAACTGCTCGGATCCTAACCAGTCATCTGTGAAGAGGAATAGCTGGTAGGAGGATAGGATAGAGGTGCAGTGACTGACTGCATCGGGTAGTTCCCAGGACCCTGGGGATAACTGTAGTTACTCTGTCCATACCCAACACTAGGCTGGTTATAACCCCCTGTGCTAGGCTGAGGCTGCCTAGTCTCAGCGGGCTTGCTACCATCCTGTGGACTTGCAGGTGTGGTGGCTGCTGGCTGCTGCCCATATGTTGGATAGGCAGGTT
>NW_006408574.1:9070371-9071349 GCF_000296735.1 Chrysochloris asiatica
TCTTCTTTTTCTAACTGTTGGAGAAGTTAGATTATGGTATTGCTTTTGGTTAGTTCTTCTTTTTTGATATGCACGTATTGCTATAAATTGTCCTCTGAGCACTGCTTTTGCTGTGTCCCAAAGATTTTGGAGTGCTGTGTTTTCATTCTTATTGATTCAAGGATCTAATATTTAAATTTTTTCTTACTTCTGTTACCCAGTAATTTTCAAGTTAGTGTGTTATTCAGTTTCCATGTATTTGATTTTTTCGCCTTGATCTTTGTGCTATTGATTTCTAATTGCATAGCATTGTGATCTGAGAAGATGCTCTACAGTATTTCTGTGTCTTTCCCCTCCGCCCCCAGAATTTTTCTTTTTGATAATGGTTGTGATGCCATATGGTTGTTTGATTCAAATTGGCCAATCCCTGTTCATTTCAGCTCACTAATGCTTAAGGTAGAAATCTTTATGCATTTCTTTTCATCTTTGAAGACTTCCTATTTTCCTAGTGTACTTTGTATATGCCATGCTCCAATTATTAATGGCTATTTGTAGATTTTTCTTCTCATTTTGAGTTATGTCCCATTAACAAATGATGGCCCAAAAGCTTCACTCCATCCATGTTATTACGGTCAACTCTTCTTTGAAGAGGCAGCTCTTCCCCAGTCATATTTTGAATACCTTCTAACTTGAGAAGCTCATCTTCTGTCACTATATTACAAATGTTCCACTGGCCAGTTTTCTTGAAAGCACATTGCCAGGTCCTTTTCCCCAGTCTGTCTTAGTCTGGAAGTTCTACTGAAAACTGTCCACCATGGATGACCCTCCTGCTATTGGAAGTACTGATTGAATAATTTCTAACATCACAGCAATAACCAAACCATCACATTATGACAAACTAACAAACTAATGGAATAAGCTCATTGTTGTTGTTGTTGTTAGGTGCCATCAAGCTAGTACCGACCCATAGCGACCTTATGCACAGCAGAATGAAACACT
>NW_006408574.1:9090976-9108298 GCF_000296735.1 Chrysochloris asiatica
AAAAAAAAAAAACACGCAAAAAGTATATGAGTGATATGAGTATAAAAAATTGTTACAACACAGGGTGGAGTGCAAGAGTTAAAGGAAATAGAGGTAAATACTGTTAACTGTTGGTACATGGAAGGGATTCACAATCATTGTAATGAAGCAAAGTATATGACATGGTGAATGTAAAACTGGTGATCTGCTCTAAACTTTCACTCAATTCACAATAAGAAGTTTAAATACATAAATAAAAAATCCTGAATGGTGAGAAATAATTGTCAAAAAAAATCAAAAGAAAAATTAAGAGACTTCTTAAAAGTTTAGAATGGAGAAGACCTTAAAATCTTGAAAACATACAGAAAAAAACTGTAGATTTTTATCTAAATTAAATCTTTTCTGTCTAGGAAAGAGGTGTTTCTGATATTCTCTAGGAGCCAGGTAAGAGTAGTTACAACACTAGGGACAGGGGAGATGAAGAAAAGTAGACAAATGTGTTATATATTTGACAAGTGAAATTAATAGATTTTCAGAAGGATTGAATGTAAATTTGACAGTGGGATGAAAGTAGGATTAGATACAGATTTTCCAAGTTCATCCTTAAGAAAAAAATGAAACATAATCACACCAAAATAGATACACAGTGAATATTTCTTTAAAATGAGAACAGAAACACAATACATTACAAATTTTAAGAAGCTGCCAAGTACTACAAACATTATGAAATCCAGAAAAAAATAATAACATACTATTTTTAATCTATCAGCTGCTTGAAACATTTTGGCTGCAAACTCTTTGATTTTGCCTTTCATATGACAATTATTTTATAAGATTATTTCCGAAAAGAAGAATATAAAGTTAATTCTGTTTTCTAGTGCAGTTGATAACAATTTTTTTCCCCCTAATTATTGAGTTGGGATACATAAACTATGCGATATCACACATAGATGTACTTGCTATGTACTTATTTTAGGCTTGTGGTCTACATATAAAAATGATCATAAATTCTATTTTATATTCTATTCACCACCCAAAAGTATAGATTGTTTATGGATATAAATGCTGCGTTATTGTGTTCTTATTTATTTGTGGGAGAATATTTCTGTTTTGACTAATTATGTTCTAAATGCTTCACTTAACTATACTATAGGCCTGATGACTGGAAGAATCTCCCACAAACTAGCTTCTGGCTCCCTAAATTTCAAATATTGTTTCTCATTCCTATCCTATATCTCTGGGTGACATACATCAAGCTGGTATTGTAAGCAACCACTGGTTCTCAGCTTCTGTGTCATGAAGCTAGGAAATCAGCCAAGTGGGTGGTTAGGAGCTTTCTTCAAAGCCACTTCTATGCACGAATGAGTCACAGTGACTTTCTACAAACAGGAGTGTCTGGGATCAACATGAGACTATTCTATTAAGTTCGAACTGAAAGCATTTCTAATTCGACTTCCTCTTAACCAGATCCCCAAAGTGTCTGTGACAATGATGTGAGGGAAACATGATAGAGGGGAAGTGAGAGCAGAAAGGGACATGGTCATAACTAATTGCAGTTAAAATATGCAAAATTGACAAAACCCCGCAACCATGTGAACACACATAGATCCCAGGGACTTAGAAATAGGTCCTGCACTGGCATTAAAACTTGAGCTTCATGATTGATCTTGTTAGGTGCTACTGAGCCAATACCAACTCATAGTGACCCTATGCACAATGGAACGAAACACTGCCTGGGCCTGTGCCATCCTCACAGTTGTTAGGTTCGAGCCCATTGTTGCTGGCACTGTGCTAATCCATCTCATTGAGGTTTTCATTGTTGTTGTTGTGAAGTGCCATCGAGTCGATTGTGACTCATAGCGACCCTGCATAGGGTTTCCAAGCAGCAACTGGTGGGTTTGAGCTACCGACCTTGTAGTTCACAGTCCAGTGCTGACACAACAACACCACACCAGGAGTAATGCCCAGAAAACTACTCAAAAATGATATAAAGAGGCATAGTGAAAATATTATAAATAAATCAAGATGGAATGCTTAACAAAAATTTTTTAAGTAACCAACAGGAAGGGAACAAAAGAGAAGCGAGAGCCAGGGGAGGTAAAGAGAAAATGAGAAATAAAATGTCAGATTCAAGTGCTGACGTATCAATAAATCCCTTAAATGCAAGTCATCTAAAGACATCAATTAAAGATCAGAGATTAGTAACATGGATATAAAAAAAAAAACAAAAAACCAACTATATGTGTTTTACAAGAAATACACTTAAAATTCAACAACACAGGTAGCTCCCTGTCAACAAGCCAAATACTCATAGGGAATCCACAAGGATGTAGAGGAGCTAAATTATACAACCAACCCAGAGATTCTCATTGACAATTATGGAACACTCCCCAACAGAATGCATTTTCCTTCCCAAGTGCCCAGGAAACATTTACTAAGAGACACCATATGTTGCTGTTATTGTTAAGTGCCGTCGAGTTGGTTCCAGCCCATAGTGACCCTATATAATAGGGTTTCTGAGGAGCAATTGGTGAGTTTGGACTGCCAACCTTGTGGTTCAAACCCACTTTTTGGTTGACTGCTTATCCTGTAGCTCCCCACCAGGCCCCTGGATAGAGCATATATGGGGCCAGAAAACAAACTTCAGCAGAATTAAAATAATTGAAAACATATTAACTATGTTCCCCAACCATAAGGCAATAAAACTAGAAATTAATAGCAGAAGACAACAGAAAAATCTGTAAATACTTGGAAAATAAACAACACACTTCTGAATAAAAGTGAAAGTTTCAAAGGAAATAACAAATTTATATAACTAAATAAAAATTAAAATATGCCGTTTCAAAACATATGAGATGATGCAGTGCTGAGAGGGAAATTCATGGCACAACATGTTCTCATTAGAAATGACCTCCGTTCCTGACTTAACAAACTAGAAAAGGAAGAACAAAATAAACACAAAGCAAACAAAACAAAGAAAATACGGACCCCACCCACCCAATTGCTTTTTTCCTCTGTTGTTGTTAATGGCTGTCAAGTTGGTTCCTACTCACAGTGATCCTGTATAGGGTTTCTGAGGAACAACTGGTGAGTTTGAACCACTGACCTTGTGGTTAGTAGTCCAGTGCTTATTTTAAAAGCGCCACACCAGCTCTCTCTCTCTCTCATATATATATGTTTGCACCTCAATTCCATTGTCCAGGATTATAATTATTCCCTTACACTTTGACCATCTCTCTCATTTCTCTATGTAAGCAGAAAAACAACAACAAAAATAAACTTAAATTTCTTAAACCATTTACTCAATCCACAACTCTTCATAACATCTCAATAATTCTAGGGGAAGTAGAGAGGGGCAGGAGGAATCAAAGCAATACTTACCAGAATAATTTCAATTCTATAAGTGCACATCTGAAAGGGTTATTTGACATTGCCAAGCAAGTCTGCTCACTTCTCTAGTCAATTTACCTTTCCATTTTCTCAGAGGATGATCTTTAACATTCTCTTTCCCTCTTCCTCTAAACTAATCATTTATCTTCATATTTTATATCAAATTGTTCCATTCCAAGGAGAACTATCTCCTCTTCCAAACAAATAGCTACTTGGATCTGAACACATCACCAACTCCCCTGTAATTATAAAAGAGAAGTCATTGTCCCTACTTTGGCCTTGTTGTTGTTGTTGTAAAGTGCCATCGAGTCGGTTCCGACCCATAGCGACCCTGTACAGGGTTTCCGAGGGTGTAAATCTTTACGGGAGTAGAAAGCCGCATCTTTCTCCCGCAGAGCGGCTGGTAGTTTCGAACCCCTGACCTTAAGGTTCGCAGCCCGATTCGTAACCACTACGCTACCAGAGCTCCTGGCCTAACTCTTTCATTCATGTTCCTTTTTAAGCATTATTTTCTTTTTTGCTGCTGTTCTTTTCTTTCTCTATTGCATTATTATTTTCTTGTTCTCTACTGGGCCCTTCCCACCCATATAAAGCATTCTTTAAGCTCATTCATCCACACAAATGAACAAAGAGACAAAAAAAAATCTAAACAACAAAAGTCTTCCTGTGTTACCCAGCTTCCTGGAGCTAGTGCCCATTTTTTATCTCCTTATTAAGAAAAAAATTGAACATTGTCTATTGACCCTCACTAGTTCTATTCCTCATTGCTTTTCTTTAAAAATTTTTTTCTTATGTTTTCTCTTCTTCTTCTTGTTCTTTCTTTCTGCTTGGTTTTGTCTTTTTTCCCTTATTCTGTTTTGTGTTTCTATTTCTTCACCTCTCAGTTTCTCCTCAAAGTATTCCAATTGGGCATTTCTCCTGACATCTCTAAGGAGATGGAACTCAATCTTGCCAATTGCCTCATCTTGCTAAAGCCAAGGTCATTTCTCTGAGATTATTTTACTTGAGCTCTTAACATTCATACTATTGTCTCCTTTAGACACACATTCATCATTTGTTTTTCAGGTTCGCATGCATCTTGGTTCATCTTCATCTCAGTCGCCTTCACCTTCTCTCCCAGACCTCTCAATGTCCCATAACTCAGGACTCTTCTCACTTCTATGGTCTCATCTGGGTGATTTCAGCTAGTCTGAGGGCTTTGAATACTATTTCTAGTAGACAACTCAAATATCTCCAGCTTAGCTCTCTCTTATGAACTCCAAACTCCTATATCTTACTTGGTATTTCAGTTTCAAAGTCTAATCGAATGCTTAAAATGAATTTGGTGAAAACAGAATTCTTAACACTCTCCTTTCCAATGTGCTTCTCCAAAGTCTGTTGCCTTTCACTAAACAGATTTACCATTTTCTATTTGCTCAGAAACAAATTCCATGGGTTTGGAATCCTTGATCTTTCCTTCTCTCATGACCCATATCTAATCAATCTGTGAGACCTGTTGGTGCTACCTGAATGTCCACTTACCACCATCTCCAAGAAGATACCTAGGCTCCATCACTTACTCACCTCACACTCATTAACAAGTTGACTGTCTGAAGTCACTTAAAGCAGACATGGGAGCAGGCAAGATAAAAGTGATAGTACATTAAACTCCTGCAGAATCACATATTGTGCATGCATATTTGCTTTTTAATTTGGGTCTTAGAAGATATTTTAGGGAGAAGCTTGGCGAAACTACTTAACATGTCAGTTTAGACTGCAAGTGTCTAAGCTTATAGTTTAAAAAGACAGAAACAAAATACAGAACGAAGAATGTATAACCAATGATGAATTTAGACAACTTGTATGTGTCTTTAGGGCTCATTTGAGGCACAAGCTCATATGGAGCTGAAGTATGTGTTAGAAAGTAAAGCAAAAAGTGGGATTTCAAAAGTTCTTCTACTCAGGAGTAAGAAGGATAAACAGGAAGAGGGTGGTGCTCTCCTTGAGACTACAGAAAGCAGGACAGCTGCATTCCTGTTCTGCCTGTCTTCCATGTTTAAAACGATGACCTCTAACTGGAAATGCTACAACAAACTCGTTGAATAGGAACTGATTGCAGAGATAGGTAAGAAGATTGTTGTTGTTGTTAAGTGCCGTCGAGTCAGTTCCGACCCATAGTGACTCTGAACAGGGTTTCCAAGGCTGAAATCTTTACGGGAGCAGAAAGCCTCCTCTTTCTCCTGTGAAGCGGTTGGTAGTTTTGAACTGCTGACCTTGTGGTTTGCAGCCTGATTCGTCTGAGATAAGTTCCACTGACGTGTGGAATGAACCTGCAGGTGAGACTTCAGGACCAGCCTCTGGTACCCCTGAGGAATGATTGAGAAAGACGTGTTCCAGAACTCCAGAGAAGCAAATGTAGTGCAAATGCTTAAAAGGGGAAAAGGTAAATTCTGCAACTATCGATTAGTGAACCTGACACAAACCCCTCCACAGAATTATACACAGATTGCAGAAAATGGATGGCCTTTCAATTCTTACAATGGCAAGAATTCTTACAAACAGTATTCACTAAAGCTCATGAAGATTAAACTATGCCAACAGAATAATCTCGTTTCCTTTTTATGGAGGTTTATTGATATTGTTAAAAAGAGCTAGTGTTTATTCTAGATTTATTTGAGTTCCTGGGTGATACAGATGACTAATATGTTCAGCTGCTAACAGAAAGACTGAAGGTTCAAATCCACACAGAGGTATCTTGGAAGAAAAGCCTCGTGTTGTTGTTAGGTGCCATCAAGTTGGTTTTGATTCATGTTGTTGTTGTTAAGTGCCATTGAGTCAGTACCGACTCATAGCAAATTTATGCACAACAGAATGCAACACTGCCCAATCCTGGGCCAACCTCACAGTTGCTACCATGCCTGAGTCCATCACTGTTGTCACTGTGATAATCCATCTCACTGGGGGGGGGGAGGGAGGGTCTTCCTCTTTTTTTCTGACCCACCACTTTACTAAACATGATATCCTTCTCCAGGGAGTGGTCCTTCCTGGTAGTATGTTTGAAGCATAAAAGATGAAGTCTGGCCATCCTGGCTTTCAAGGAGTCCTCTGGCTGCACTTCTTCCAACACAGATCCGTTGGTTCTTTTAGCAGTCTATGGTACTCTCAATATTCTCCTCCAACACAATAACTCTAAAGCATCAGTTCTTCTGTGGTTTTCCCTATTCACTGTCCAACTTTCACATGCATATGAGGCTGTTGAAAATACCTTGTTTCGGGTCAGCTGCAACCTAGTCCTCAAACTGACATCTTTGCTCTTGAACACTTCAAAGAAGTCTTATGCAGCAGATTTGCCTAATGCAATGCATTGTTTGATTTTGATGAGTGTTGATGGTTGATCCAAGCAAAATTAAGTCTCTGACAAATTTAACCTCTTCTCCATTGATCATGATGTTATTTATTGGTCCAGTGCTGAAGATTTTTGTTTTCTTTGCATTGAGATGCAACCCGTGCTGAAAGCTGTGGTCTTTGATCTTCATCAGTAAACATTTAAAGTCCTTTTTGCTTCAGAAAGCAAGATTGTATCATCTGTATATTTGAGGTTGTCAGTGAGTCTTCCTCCAATCTTGATGCCATGTTCTTCTTCGTATAATCCAGCATTTCTCAAATTATTTGCTCAGCACACAGATTGGGTAAATAGGGCAAAAGAATATAACTCTGGTGCACACCTTCCCTAAGTTTAAACCATTTGGTGTTCCGTTGTTCTGTTCGAAAAACTGCCTATTGGTCTATGTACAGGTTCGGCATGAGCACAATTAAGTGTTCCAGAATACTCGCACTTCGCAATGCTATCCATAGTTTGTCATGATCCACACAATCTAAAACCTTTGCATAGTCAATAAAGCACAGGTAAACATCTTTTTGGTATTCTCTGATGCCAGCAGTGATATCCTTCGTTGTTGTTATTAGATGCCATCAAGCCAGCTCCAACTCATACTGACCCTATGCACAACAGAACAAAACACTGCCTGGTCCTGCACCACCCTCGCAATTGTTGTTATGCTTGAGCCCATTACTGCTGCCATGGTACCAATCCCTCTTGTTGAGGGTCTTCCTTTTTTTCCCCTGACCCTCCACTTTACCAAGCATGATGTCCTTCTCCAGGAACTAGTCCCTTCTGATAATATGTCCGAAGTTGAGAGATGAAGTCTTGCTATTCTGGCCTCTAAGGAACATTCTCTTGTACTTCTTCCAGCACAGATTTGCTTGTTCTTTTGGCAGTCCATGGTACTTACAATATTCTTCTCCAACACCGTAACTTAAAGGTATCAACCTTACTACTGTCTTCTTTATTGATTGTCCAACTTTCACATGCATATGAGGTGATTGCAAATACCATGACTTGTGTCAGGTGCACCTTAGTCCTCAAACTGGCATCTTTGCTCTTGAACACTTCAAGAAGACTTGTGCAGCAGTTTTACCTAATACAACCCTACTGAAGGCTGTTGTCTTTGATTGCCATCAGTAAATAACGTAAGTCCTCTTCACTTTCAGTAAAAAAGGTTGTATCATCTGAATATCACAGTTTGTTAATGAGTTTTCCTCCAATCCTGAATTCATGTTCTTCTTCATAGAATCCAATTTCTCAGATTATTTGCTCAGCATACAGGTTGAATAAGTTTGGTGAAAGAATATAACCCTGACACAAACCTTTCCTTATTTTAAATCATTCAGTGTCTCCTTGCTGTATTTGAATGACTGCCTGTTGATTTATGTACAGGTTCCTCATGAGCACATTAGATGTTCCAGAATATTCATTCCCTTCAATGTTGTCCATAGCTAGTCATGATCCACATGGTAGAAAGCCTTTGCATAGTCAAAAAAGAAGAGGTAAACACTCTCTTGTAGTCTGCTTTCAGCTAAGATCCATCTGATGTGAGCAATGATCTCCCTCATTCCATGCCCTTATCTGAATCTGGCTTGAATCTTTGGCAGTTTCCTGTCAATGTATTGTTGAAGCCAGTTTTTAATTATCTTTAGCAATATTGGTTACAAATCAGGCTGTGAACTGCAAGGTCAGCAGTTCGAAACTACCAGCAGTTCCGCGGGAGAAAGATGAGGTGTTCTGCTCCTGTAAAGATTTACAGCCTTGGAAACCCTGTGCAGGGTCGCTATGAGTCAGAACCGACTCCACGGTACACAACAACAACAGCAACAACAACAACAATGTTGGCTAGAACACATTAACTACTGTATACATTCTAATTATCCAGGAAGTACAATAGAAACTGTTCTTGTTGTCTAGCAGTAAAGTAACAAACTTGTAGTGATGGTTCAGTCTGGAAAGATCCTGATAGGAAGGAAAGAATGGTTAAAATCAGTTTTAAGAATCTGGGTTTCCTTGCACTTACCATGAACAACCACCAAAACCCCCCACCATAATTGCTAAAGCTAGAATATTATCAAGCATTTAGTGAGGTTGTATAGCCCAGGTAGATCAAATCGAAAACGTATTCGGCTGTGTTCTTTAAAGGAGCAAAATCAGTGAAGTGTGTATATAGAGAGGGCAATTTGTTTCAAGGAAATCACTAATGCTGTTTGCAGACTGGCAAGTTCCAAATTTGCGGGTAAGGCATCAGGCTGGAGTTTTCTTGAGGGTGTGGCCTGCATTCAATATATATGGTTGTTCTGGAAATGCTCACATTCTCTTGATCCTGCATTGGACTCGTCACCCTCTGACCTCCATTTATTAGGATGTGAGCTAGTAGCCGGCCATCTGATCTATCAGTTTGGGATCTGACCACCCCTGAGAATCATGATGTATACAATTTGGCACAATTTTAACCATTATAAAAACTGATTACTGTTTGACTTAAAAAATATATATGAATTTATATATTGTGGTTTTGGTGAAATTTGACACCACATGTTCCCATGACAATTTTTAAAATAAAATTTTCAGTGACATTCTTCACAATGAGTGAACATTCTTGTTGCTTATATTCTGTTGTTCTGTTTCCAGTGATCTAGTTTCCCTACATTCTTATCTTTGTTTCAAAATAAATTGTTGAACATTTGGTCTCATGTAACTGATTTTTAAAAAGCACAGTACTCATGGGTGGTATTTTTTATTTTGTTAGCCAATCTGTTATTCAGCGAAATGATGGTCTTGGAGGATAGCTTCAGATCACGTTTTAAAGATTATTTCTGGTAAATAGTTTGAAGGAGTCACCTAGTCTTAGCTGGTGCAATAATTCTGGTGTGTGGGTTTTTTTTTTTTTTAAGAATTTGAGGTTCTGTTCCATATTTTTCTCCCCATCTATCAGTATCCATCTATTCTGGCCCAGATTAAAATGATTGGTGGGAGTAGCCAGGCACCATCTAATTCTTCTGTTAGATGAGGGGTTGATTCTTATAGCTGGTTACTCCTTTAGACTAATTTCTGTTCTGAGTCTTGATTTTCATTCTAACTCTTTTGTTATAGATGAATAGAGACTAAGAGTTGTGTCTTTTGCTATTTAATTATTTTAAATGGGTCTGTCAAGATTTGATAGGCAATTCATCAGACCTGTGCAAATTTTTTTGGCTCTTCATAAAAATTGAGCAACAAATTCCTACCCCAGTCACTCTGATAGCTACCTCTCACTTTTCCATGAGCAGAGGTGGCCCATTAGAATAAATTACAGTAGCTGCGGACTGTCTAGATTAAGGAAATGAGTGTATACAAGTGAAAATGTTCCTATTATGAAGTTAATGCTAACTTTCTTGGAAATTGACATTTCATGTTGGCTATGTGCTTTGTTCTAAATGGTCTTGACTAAAATGCCAAATTTTAGATAGAGGATCTTTTTTTCATTTGACAAAGTAAAGACTTGGATAGCAGTTAACAGCTGTCTTCAAAAATTGTATGGAAGAATAATTGGGCTTTAATGACATTTTAGAGGTGAAGACAAAGATACAAGTTGGAATGACATCAGATTTCAATTGTACCTTGGTCATTTTAAGTGTTATCTTAGGAGATATACTGTCTCAGAGTCTAGGGCATAGTCTCCTGAGTCCATTATTCTTTGAGACAACTTTTCGTTTTACCATACAAATGCATATTTTAATATCATTTAAACAACGGTACAGTAGTCCATTTTAAGTGCATATCATAGTTTACTTAACCAGTGTCTATCCCCTACTATCCGTTGTAAGGAGCTCTGGTAGCATAGTGGTTACAAGTCGGGCTGCCAACCTCAAGGTCAGCAGTGGTTATAATCGGGCTGCAAACCACAAGGTCAGCAGTTTGAAACTACCAGCTGCTCCACGGTAGAAAGATGAGACTTTCTGCTCCCATAAAGATTTACAGTCTTGGAAACCCTGTTCAGGGTTGCTAGGGGTCAGAACCAACTCGACGGCACTTAACAACAACAACAGTATGATGGACAATGTCTGATAGACAAATATCAATATTCATATACCTTTGTACATTGCTGTTATTGAATGTCATCAAGTCAATTCCAACTCATAGAGATGCTATACTACAGGGCAGAACAGCCCCGTAGATTTTCCAAGCCTGTAAGTCTTTTAAAAAAACTTTTTATTGTGAATTGAGTGAAGGTTTGCAGATTACATCATCAATTTTACATTCAACAAATCATACACTTGGCTTCATCTTAGTGATTGAAATCCCCTTAAACAATTGTTTATTGAGCACTTACTATGTGCCAAGCTTTGTTTTAAGCCCTGAGGAAAGAGGAGGAATAAAGCAGAAAGGTTCTTGTCCTCAAAGAACTTACATTCCAGTGTAATGTAATGTAATGACACAACAAATAAATAAGGAAAACACCAAGTGGTGTTAAATATTAGCAGAATATTAAATATGGTATGAAACTAGGAAATGATTAGGTGGCTGCCTTGTGTTAGGTGGCTAAGAGACCTCTCTAAGGAGGTTATATCTTGACTGAGGTATGGTGACAAGGAGCCAAACTTGTGTGGAAAAAGTCAATCCATGAAGAGGGAACGGCTACTACAAAGACCCTAAGATGAGAGAAACAAAGCAGACCTGTTTGACTGAAAGGTTGGGGACAGAGTAGGTAATGCTGTGATTACGTAAGAGAAGCATGGCCCAGCTCATAGATAGCACTTTGGATTTTAACTGTTACTATATATTGAATTGTGTCAATTTGGTTATGTCATAATTTTCAGTATGTAATTATCTTCTATTTCGTGCTCTGATGCAATCATCCTATGTGCTGTAAATTCTAACTTCTATGATATTAATGGTTTGGTAAAGTGGGAGGGGGGTCAGAGAAAAAGAGGAAGACCCCTAACAAGATGGATTGGCACAGTGGCAGCATCAATGGGCTGAAGCGTAGCAATGATTGTGAGGTTGGCCCAGGATGGGGCAGTTCTGTTGTGCATGGGGTGGCTCTGAGTTGGTACCGACTCGATGGCACTTAACAACAACAACAAACAACAATGATATGTGAGATATAAAAGAGATTAAACAGGTGAACAGGGATAAGAGGAACCTCAGTACTGCCAAAAAAGAATTGTTGGGGGTGAAGTGAATCCTCTGGAACTGGAGTCCTTGTGCTGAGACTCTCCTAGACTCAGGGGAATATTGATGTGAAGACACATGGAGCTCTCCAAGGGACATGAAACTCACTGATGCCGAAAGAAGATAAGGACCTTCTTTCAGAGCTGACAGAGAGAAAGCCGCTCCCTAGATGGATGCTGTGAATTCTAATCTATGAGAGAAATTTTTATGTTTGTTAAATCTATTCACTTGCAGTATTTCTGTCACAGTAGCATTAGAGAAGTAGGACAGCTATGCTAGGGAAACAGACATGTGATGAGGTGATTTATACTTTAAATAAGTTGCTCTTGATATTAGATGAAGAATACATTACAGACAGTAGGAGTAGAAGTGTAGGAAAGAAACGGTGGTGAATGAGAAATAGTCAGATTTGTGGTAAGTTTTGGAAGTAGAGACAATAGAAATTGAGGGTAGATTTTAGAGACAAATAACTAAGGTAACAACGTTTCCTAAATTTTTGTCCTAAGTAATGGAGTAGAAGTGGTACAACTTTCTGTTAACTGCAAGTTTGGGGTAAAGAGTGGGTCTGGGTAGGGAAAGGATGAGTTCTCTTAGGGACATATAAAGTTGAAGACGCCCATTAGACCCTCAAGAGGGGCTGTCGTGCATGTAGTAGATGTTTGAGTCTAAGTTTCAAGGGAGAGGTGACAAAAGGTAGAAACTGATTTGAGAGGTCTGGACAATTTGAACTATGAATATAAATGGGGTCACTTAAGATTGTGATTAGAGAATAGGACTGAAGTACTGAGCCCAGAGGTCTTCCATCATGTACGGATCAGGTAGCAGAAGAGAAGGATCCAGAATGGAAGACTGAGAAGGACCAGCCAGTGAGTTAGAATGCAGTGCTCGCCAGGAAAAGAAGTGGAGAAATCATTTCAGGAAGGAAGGAGCGATCTGCTACATCAAATGCTGCTCTGAGCCAAGATAGCAATACGGGATAGGTCGATGGATTTGCTATACCAATGGAAAGGTGGGTCTGAAACTCAACTGAAACAAGTTGAGGAGAGATTGTGAGATGAGAAAAGAGAGCAATGATGAACAGGAAGAAGTACCTACAGACAATGGAAAGATTAGAACTTCTGAAAGTGGAGAACCCTACTCACAGAATTAGAACAGCTCAGAGGAAGGGCTACACTGGCCTGTAAGGAAGGGATTTGTGCATCTGTTTGAACTGAGCCAGGTGATCTTGAAATACCTAAGCTGCAATGCTGTTCTGGGATTCCTTTATTCTACATATTTACCTGATATTGCTCTCTTGTTTGCCTTAATTGCTACTGCTGCTTCTCCCACCTGACCCCTCTACATTCTTATTAAGGATATATAAATTATTTTCATTAGGCTTTATAAAATATTGAAAATAGCTCTTACATTTCTATTACCTTCTTAACTGACTTCAGATTGGGGGAAATTGATCTCATTCAACTCTCTCAGAATGCAGATAAGAAAATTAAGGTGCTGAGAAGTGAAATTATTAGTCAACTAGAAATATCTAAAGATAATAGCAAAGCTAGGACTGGAACCATGTCTCTTAGTTTCATTTCTCATCACATTATTCTCCATTTTTAGTGGATATATTTCAATTTTTATAAATGATTTAAACTTAAAGGAGATTTGTAGGATGCTAAGTAGAAGAACCTTTATGGTTACATTACAGTTCCTTACTGCTTTAGATGTTAATGAACTGAGACGTCTCCAAATCTTTTTTGTGTTTGTTCTTGTTCTTAGGCTTAAAATTTTTTTTTTTAAATGGAAACATGCACAGTTTCAATGATTTATACATCACAGCTCAGTGGCACTGATTATAATCATCAAGTTGTACCAACCTTCTCACCATCTTTCTTCAAATTGTTTCCCTAGTACTGACTTAGACTCACTGCCCGCTAAACTCCTTATCTAACTTCTTGAGCTGCTTTTGTAATTTGATCTCACATAGGTAATTCTCTAATAGAGCGCAATGCTCAAGGCTTTGTTAAGATAAACTATTCTTGTTGTTCTTCAAAGATTTGTCTCCATATCCTAATCAACAATAATGAACTTTGAGATGGATTTTGGAGGTAGAAAAGAACTAACTTTGATTACATTGATTACATTCTACATAGATTACTGGAAACTAATTATATAAGGTGGAATCAGATGGGAGGTTGAGGCTCAAAGAGGTTAAAAACTTACTCAAATCACACATGGTGAATGGTACAGTAGCTAGACTGGAAACTAGTTCTGGTTCAGAATACTATGCTGTACTAAATCGTACTAGCTATCTAGACAAATTATGTAATTTAGAGACACATTTACAAGAGGAAAATAGTCAACATGTTTAGATAAAAACCTATTCAATATTTCATTATGAATCTCCAAACTGGGTAATTGAGGTGATTCAATTTTCCAGACAAGTATTTCTGTGGCTGAATGGATAATTATCGAACCAATTGTGCTATCAGATCATTCAGATTATGGGCTATTGAGAGGCATTATTGTAGATATAGTACTCTACAGAAATTGAACGGGATTGAGTTTAGTTTGAGAAGAGTTTTAGATATAGCTTAGAAGCTGAGAGATTCTTAAGTCACCAAATGAAAATGTGATTTGCACTTTTGTTATTGTTAATGTGTGCTTCTATGTGTACACTGAATTTAATAATTGATGTTGTTGTTGTTGTTAAGTGCCGTCGAGTCGGTGCCGACCCATAGCGACCCTGTACAGGGTTTCCGAGGGTGTAAATCCTTACGGGAGTAGAAAGCCTCATCTTTCTCCCGCGGAGAGGCTGGTAGTTTCGAACCACTGACCTTAAGGTTCGCAGCCCGATTCGTAACCACTACGCTACCAGAGCTCCTTTAATAATTGATAGATGTATAGATTTCAATCTTGCTTTAATGTAGATCTAATGTCCCTCTAACATCATGACATTAAGACTGTGTTTGTAAGGGAGGTGGTGACCTGTGTTGTGTCTCTTTGAGTTCTGTAATGTTGAGGCAGAATCACGCAGGCTAGGTAGACATTAACGAAATCTGCAGAGAATCTAAGTATTGTTGTGTCTATTGACTGCCAATCAAAGCAACCTCATGCTCCATAGAGTTTTCTGGGGAGCATGGTGGCTCTGTAGGATAAACACTGGACTGTGAGCCACACGGTTGGTGGTTCAAGCCCAGCGTCCACTATGTGGGAGAAAGATGAAACTTTCTTCTCCTACAAAAATGTACAGCCACAGAAACCCTATACAGGGCCACTGTGAGTCCAAACCCATTTGATGACACTTAGCAACAACATAGGGTTTTCTAGGCAGTAATCTTTAGAGTAGCAGATCAGTAAGTCTTTTCTTCTGCAGAGACACTGCTGGGTTCCAACCACCAACCTTTCGGTTAGCAGCTCAGTGCTTACCAGGGCTCATCTTGTATTAATGTTTTGAACCCACTATACTTAATGACAGCAATATATTGAACCCACTATATTTAATGACAAGCAATCTATTCAATACTGAATACATTCAGAACTCTGTGTATGTATGAAGGTAAGTAAAGTGTCATAGAAATCTTTATTAAATCATAGAAATCTTTATTAAACAAAATATCAAAATGTGAAGTTACTTCTTAACATATCCTTCATCTAAGTATACACTTTTGAAGGTGGTGTTTCCATCTCTCTAACCCTTCTCTGAAGAATTCTGTGCTCTTCGATTTACCACATCAAGACAGCAGTTTTGACATCCTCAGGGTATTCAAATCATGTTTCTTCTCAATGTTAATTGAATTTTGGGAACAAAAAAGTCTGAAGGAGCAAGGCTAGGGCTGTAGGGTGGATGGGGTAAGGTTACCCAATGAAGTTCTCCTGGGACAGCCCTGGATACCTTCGAAAAATAAACAGACTCATTGTCCTGATGGAAAAAAAGTCCTTGGCATAGCGTTCCTGGTCTTTTTCTCACCAATGTGATTTTCCATTTGCTTAAAACTTCTTCCTAGTATGCCCCTGTGATAATCCTGTGTCCTCTGAGGAAATATATCAGGATGTCCCTTTTGGAATCCCAGAGTAATTGCCATAACCTTCTGTGTTGACCTTTGTTCTTTGACTTGAACTGGCCTAGCAAACCCCCTCAACAGAACAACCTTATGTTCTGTTGTACATAGGGTCGCTATGAGTCAGAACTGACTTAATGACACTTAACAACAACAACAAGGAATCCTGGTGTGGTGCTGTAGGATCAGCACTGTGCTGCTGTGAACCACAAGGTCAACGGTTCAAACCTACCAGCTCCTCCTTGGAAACCCTATATAGGGTCGCTATGAGTTGGAACCAACTTAAAGGCACTTAGAAACAACAACAATGCTGTATTCTTTTACAGGGACTTACTGTACAGGCTCGCTAGGAATCCGAACCAACTCCATGGCACATAACAACAACAACAACTACTCCTTGGAGTCCAGGTGTGGCATTCTAGGATAAGCACAGGCCCTCAAGGCCAGTTTGAACCACAAGGTCGGCGATTCAAACTTACTAACCGCTCCTCAGAAATCCTACACAGGGCCACTATGGGGGTGGGATGGGGCAACTCGACAGCAATTAGCTACAACAATTCCTTACTGCTTTTCTTTGTTGGTTTTTGTTGTTGTTGTTCGTCAATGTTCAACTAAGTTTTATATGAAATTATAGCATCTCGGCTGTTTAGCTTCAGTTTCTGTTCTTTTATTTCAATTCCCTGAAGTAATTCACATCCAAAACATGATTGCATTGTCATTGAAAATTATAATCATAGGATTTTTTCATCTCTTTTCTCTTTCAGTACTTTTATTTTTTGACATTTCAATTTTATTTTTAATTCATCAGATTAATACATGCACATAGTTTATGAAATCAAATAGTTCTAAAATATTTCTAACACAATAGAGTGATTCTCTGCTGCATCCTATTGGCCTTCCCAGAAGCACTATTCATACTTTTACACATTTCTGTATTATAAATAATATGCATATATTGCTTTTTCTTTATTTTATTTAACTTCCTTTTTTTTTTTTAAAATGCCATATTTCATAAGGTTTCAAATATTTATAACTTTGTTGTTGTTAAGTGCCAGAGTCAGGTTTGACTCATTGTGACTCTGTCTGGGATTTCTGAGGAGTGGCTGGTGGGTTTGGATCACAGAACTTATCCACAGCATGGCAGCAGGACTCCGTCCGTTGGCAGGAACAATACCATGAACTCCCGTGTGCTTCATTACCATTGAGTTAGTCCAACCCATAGTGCCCCTATAGGACACAATAGAACTGTCATGGGGTTTCCAAGACTGAAATCTTTACACAAGCAGACTACATCATTCTCCTGTAAAGTGAGTGGTAGGTTTGGGCCACAGACCTTTCAGTTAACAGTCCAATGCTTATCCACAGAGCCACCAGGGCTCCTTTGTT
>NW_006408574.1:9109743-9114231 GCF_000296735.1 Chrysochloris asiatica
GACCTTGCAGTTAACAGCCCAGCTCTTATTCTACTACTAGGGAAGCAAAGGTGAGTTTAGCTAAGGCAACAGGATGCACTCGGATTAGAGCTGACTATTTTGTTAACTCTGATCTACCAAGACGCAATCTACCTACCTAGGGGCATCAAAACTAGGGAAGGGGAGAAGCTGAGCTCCACAATGCAGTGACTGGCCCTAGAACCTTCACTTCTCTCTCAGAGTCAACATCATTGCTCATGTCCCAGCTCAGCCATCTCCCCTGAAGCCATTTCTATCACACCCAGTCCAAAGAAGGGAGATGTAAAGCAACACCCACATGTTGGATTATCTTGGATTCCACCATATTACTGAGGTTTATTAGGATTTTGGTGATAAACTGCTATCACTTATGGAGTGCTGACACCAGACCAGGAACATTTCTACTGTAGTTTCCATTCTGTTAAGGAGATTTCCCGTTACTTTTCTGTCAGTTTGTAAACTGTGATGACTTGTGTGCTGCTGTAAGCCTGGAAGCTATGCCACCAATATTTCAATTCCAGTAGGTCACCTGTGGTGGATAGGTTTCAGCAGAGCTTCCAGACTAAGACTAGAAAGAAGGAACTGGTGATCTATTTAGAAGAAACATTGGCCAGTGGAAACCTTTGGGATACTGCACAAAATAAAGCAACAACCATTTCTCCTAAAACTTTCCTTGTTGTTGTTGTCATTAAGTGTCATCAAGTCGGTTCCTGTATCAAGTTTCCAAGAAGCAGCTGGTGAGCTTGAACCACCAACCTTGTGATTCAAACTGACCTTGCAGTCCAGTGCATTAACCACAGCACCACTCCAGGGCTCGCCCAAACCTTCTTAGCTGGGTTCAATAATTTGTTGCAATGGCAGCACAGAACTCAGGCACCTACTCACAGCTCTAGAGTTTATGAAGGATGTGAACACGTTAGGGTCAGAAATGCTCAGGGCACAGTTCTTCCAGTCAGCACAGCGTCTCCTCTGCTATGTCTACGGGCAGACTTCTTTCTCTCTGGCCAGTGTAAAACGCAGTCTTGGTATGCACTGTAAGATAAGCACTCAACTGCAAGGTCAGTTTGAACCTCAAGGTCAGTGCTTCAAGCTCACCAGCCACTCCTTGGAAACCCTATACAGGGTCAGAACTGACTCGATGGTACTTCACAACAACAACAATGTAACTAAGCTCTTTTAGACAGGCTGGTCAATGCCCACAGGACACCCTGCTTCACCATGACCTCAGTGAGTCAGTGCTTCTGAAGGCACTCAGCACTAACTAGCTCAGTGAGTCAGCAAACCTCGGTCCCCGATTCGAGGTACCTCACTCTACAAGCAAAGCCACTCAGTTTTACTTGCTCCAAGAGCTGGGAAGCCTTCTGCTCTGTCTGGTTCTTCTGCTGTTGTGTCTCAGCCCCTACTTCATGTCACAGCTTTCTATTCCTGGGTCAAGGAGGCTCAGTGTGCAAGGATCTTTTAGTCCAGAGGATCATTCCATTCCTGGCGCTTCTTCTTTGATGGTAGTGAGATACCCCCTCCTGCTTCTGAGATGGTTTATTTTATATCCATGTTAGATTTCCAAGTTTTTACAATCAGTTCTGTTAACAATCATTTACAACTGAATCATATAATCCACCAGCATCTTTCCTCACCTTCCCTTACGCAGACCCATCAGGAAAAGAATCTTTTTGTGGGTCTTACAAAGACTAGAGTGTCCTGGTGTGGTGCTGTGAGCTAATGCGTCTGACTGCAACATCATTTGAACTGCAAGGTTGGTGTTTAAAACTCACCAGCTGCTCCTTGGAAACCCTGTACAGGGTCGCTATGGGTCAGAATCGACTCGACGGCACTCAACAACAACGACAACAAAAATAAGACTAAGGAGCTCTGCTAGTATAGTAGTTATGACTCAGCCTGCTAATCTTAAGGTCTGGTGTTCGAGACTACCAATCATTCCATGGGAGAAAGATTGACACTTTCTGCTCCCGTAAAGATTTGTAGCCTTGGAAACCCTATACAGAGTCATTATGAGTTGGAACAAACTCCACAGCATTTACCACAACCATCACAAAGACTAAGGCTAGACAGACATATTAAATCATTCACTAAACCACAGATAGCAATGGAACATTGTCCGATACAGTGTCGGAAGATAAGCCTCTCAGTTTAGGAGGCACTCCGACTATAACTGTAGGAGCTGACACCTCAAGGTAGAGTTGAGTTGACCTTAACAAAGTGGATGGAGTAAAGCTTTTCGGACTTCATTTACTGATGAGATATGACTCAAGATGAAAAGGAACAGCTGCAAACATAGATTGATAATTGACACATGGAATATATAAAGCACGAAGCCAGGAAAACTGAAAGTTATCAAAATGAAATGGAACACATATAGAGTGATATCTTAGGCATTAGTGAGCAGATATGGACTGGTCTACTATGTGGGAAATGGCGTTGAAGAGGAATGGTGTTGCACTTCTTGCTAAAAAGAACATTTCTAGATCTATCCTGAAATACAGCACTGTCAGTGATAGAATAATATCCATACATCTACAAGAAAGACCAGTTAATACAACTATTATTCAAAATTATGCATCAACTATTAATGCTAAATAATACTGAAGGTGGCAAGGATTTCATTTTACTTGGATCCACAACCAACATCCATGGAAACAGCAGTCAAGAAGACATCAAGCAATGCATGGATTGGGAAAGTCTGCTGCAAAAATACCTCTTTAAAGGGTTAAAAAGCAAAGATGTTAATTTGAAGATTAAACTGTTCCTGAACCAAGCCATGTTATTACTGATCACCTCATCTGCAGATGAAAGTTGGGCAATGAGTTAAGAAGACCAAAGAAGAACTGATGCCTTTGACTTATGGTCTTGGTGAAGAATGTTGAACATATCATAGACTGCCGGAACAAAAGAACAAATCTGTCTTGGAAGAAGGACAGCCAGGATGCTTCTTAAAAGTGAGGACAGGGAGACTTCCTCTCATGGACTTTGAACATGTTGTCAGGTAGGACCAGTCCCTGGAGAAGGACATCATGCTTGGTAAAGGGACAGCAAAAAAGAGGAAGACTATCCACGAGATGTTTACAACAATGGCTCAAACATAGCCCAGATTGTGAGGATGTCACAGAGCTGGGCAGTAGAAGGGGGCTTAAAAAAAATCCACGGAAAAGTAGAACTGAAAGAAAGTGAAATTTGTCCACACATTTCTTGAATCCCCCTCTTATTTCCTTCTGCTGTATAGAGGGTCATTCTGAGTTAGAACTGACCCGAGAGGCTCTAACAACAAAGGATATTCATATCTTCTTAAAATTCTATTATTCCAAGTAAGGGAGATGAACTTGAGAACGAACAAACATGGCCCCAAACTCTGACTGAATATTTCCAGAGAATGTACAATTTTTTAGGAGAATTGAGTTGTTAATGGGTATTACCACACAGTTTGGGGGAATGATGAGGCTTTCTTTTCTTAAGAAGATTTAAAACCTCAGAAACCCTATATAGGGTCGCTATGATTATGAACTTACTCGATGGCACTTAACAACAACAACAACAACAACCACATAGGCATTCCCTTTCTTGATAATAGTTGCCTTCCTAAAATATCCTTCTAGGACAATCCATAACACATGCTTTCATTTTTCAAGAAGACCAGATTTAAATGCATAAAGACAGCTGAATTTTCTCAGCAGATACCATAAATATCCCAGTAACTTCAGATTTCTTTGTAGAATTAAATTCTTTTGAGAATTTAATTACTCATTGGCATCTTCTAGGCTGCTTTGTAATCATCCAAAGAAGGAAACAGAGGCTCAGCCTAGTAACTGATGGAAAACTCTAAATACCAACTAGTAAATCTTGAGGGAGCACAGTGGCTACATCCGATAAGCACTGGACTGAGAACCAGAAAGTAGGCAGTGCAAGCCCATCAGCTACTCCATGGGAGAAAGATGAGGCTTTCTACTTCCTCAAAGATCATAGCCACAAAATCCTATACAGCATCACTATGAGTCATAACCGACTAGATGACACTTAACAACAACAACAATACATGCAGAAGGGATAACAGAATTAAGGAAGCATCATTTCACAAACTCTGGTTGAATATGACTTGGAATTGACTCTATGACAGTGGTTGTTTTTTAAATTGATTTATTGATTTAAACAAGGCTCATCAAAATAAAAATCCTTAAGTGAATTGTGGATGGGAAGCTGGAGATATATGTATTTTTAACTTTTTATTGTGAATCAGGTGAAGGCTTACAGAGCAGATCATCAGTTTTACATTCCACAATTCAGACAAATTTTGTTCATGTCAACTGATAGCATGCAGAGGCACTTATCCCACTTCCTCCCTGTGTTTCCTGTTTCCATTCCTTCTTCTTTCCCAACCCTTCTGAAGTTAGTCCTTGGATAAATGCTGCCCTTTTGATCTCTCAAATGATTGATAATTTTAAAAGGTGTCAAAGTGATACC
>NW_006408574.1:9114801-9122537 GCF_000296735.1 Chrysochloris asiatica
GTCATCGTATTTGGCAGCTTTCTCCAGGTGGCAGGTCAGATCCATGACAGATACGTTGGGAGTGGGGACATGAAGACCATGCCAGTGAGTTTCCCATTCAGTTCAAGGATGACCTTCCACAGCCTTGGCAGCACCGGTAGATGCAGGGATGATATTCTGGGAAGCCCCATGGCCATCATGCCACAGTTTCCCAGAGGGGCCATCCAAAGTCTTCTGGGTGGCAGTGATGGCATGGACTGTGGTCATGAGTCCCTCCATGATGCCAAAGTTGTCATGGATGACCTTGGACAGGGTAGGGGGCAAAAAGTGGTGGTGTAGGAGGCATTGCTGACAGTCTTGAGGGACTTGTCATGCTTCTTGTGGTTCACACCCATCACAAACATGGGGGCATCAGCAGAAGGAGCAGAGATGATTCCCCTTTTGGCACCACCCTTCAAGTGAGTCCCAGCCTCTTCCAAGGTTGTGAAGACACCGGTGGACTCTATAACACATTCAGCACCAGCATCACCATACTTGATGTTGGGGTGATCTTGTCCTGGAAGACAGAGATGGACTTCACATTGATGATAAACTTCCTGTTCTCAGCCTTGACAATGCCATTGAACTTGTCATGGGTGGAATCATACTGGAACATGTAGACCATGTAGTTGAGGTCAATGAAGGGGTCATTGATGGCAACAACCTTCACTTTGCCAGCGTGAACAGCAGCCCTGGTGGCCAAGCATCCAATAAAGCCAAACCCATTGACTCCGACCGTCACCATCCTGTCTCAGGGATGCAGCTGGTACTTCAAGAGAATCTGCGGCTGCCTGTTGAATGGGGAGGAGCAGACAGCCCTCCCTATACGAGGTAAAATAAAGTCAAGTCGTACAACAGAAGGTTCATATTGTCATCAGTCTGGGGAGGGTCAATTTCAGCAAATTAATGGTGGGTGAAGTACATGTTCTGTGTGTTTAGATGTGAAGCAAGTGAAGCATACAGCAGTGCCTAAGATATTCTACCTGTGGTGTTTCACTTGACTCCATAAAACCTTTATAATCACTTCCACAAAGTATAAAGTAAATAAGATACAACCAGACAAGTCAGAAAAAGGGTGGACTATTTGGAGGTCTGGTAGTATCAATAACCATAAAAAAGGACACGATTCTAGACTCAGGGAGTCCTGGTGTGGTGCTGTGAGTGAGCATGCTGGATGGAAAAGTCGTTAAACCTGCAAGAGTGGTCACTCAAGCTCCTCAGTGACTTCTCAGAAACCCTATACAGGGTGGTTATGTGTCAGAATTGACTTGACAGCACTTAACAACAACATTCTAGATTTAAAAAGTCCTGGTGTGGTGCTGTTGGATAAACACCGGACTGCTAACCACAAGGTCGATGGTTCAAACCCACCAGTCATTCTTCAGAAACCCTATACAGGGTTGGTATGAGTCAGAACTGACTAGATGGCACACAACAACAACAACAACAACAACAAGAATGTTCAAGATTAAAATATACTTAACGAGCACAGTGGTACTGTAGGATCAGCTTTGCACTGCAAACTACAAGGTCAGCAGTTCAAACCCACCAACTGCTCTTTGGAAACCCTATAGAGGGTTGCTATGAGTTGAAACTGACTTGATGTCACAAGAACAAGGAGCATAACAAACTCATGCAACCGGGACTCTTCCTTTGTCCTGTTTGAGTAAAACGAACTCGAAAGAATATTTCATTATCAGTTAGAGAATTTTGAATAAGATTTGGGTTTCAGATGAAATGAAAAATTGCTGAAACAAAAGGTGGAAATCATGACTAAAAGTCGCAGGTTGTAAAAATGATGTGTAAGATTTTCATTTAAAAAATTTCATATGTATTTTAATTATTCTGCGCACACACGTACTCATACCATCCAAAAGATATACACTAATGTGTTAACAACCTTTGGATAGTGGGATGTGATGATCTATTTTCCCATTTTTCTGTATTTTCTTTTTTTCAATGCACATGTACTATGTCTATACTAACAAACATTGTTGAAAAATTGATGGTCATCCTGGCTCAAAGACTGACCCAGTCCACATGTTATGGTTCCTGACTCCTGCCATTTTTGTCACCCTCCCCCACTCCCCCGCCAGTTGAATTCTTGGTTACTATTATCCTACTAAGGAACTCTGATAGCATAGTGGTTACAAATCGGACTGCGAACCTCAAGGTCAGCAGTTAGAAACTACCAGCTGTTTCATGGAAGAAAGATGAGGCTTTCTGCTCCCATAAAGATTTACAGCCTTGGAAACCCTGTTACAGTGTCACTGTGAGTTGGAACCTACTCCATGGCACATCACCACAACTACCACCACCATTATCCTTCTAAGGAGCTCTGGTAGCTTAGTGGTTACTAGTTGGGCTGCTAACCTCAAGGTCAGCAGTTTGAAACTACCAGCCATTTTGCAGGAGAAAGATGAGGCTTTCTGCTCCCGTAAAGACTTATAGCCTTGAAAGCCCTATGCAAGGTTGCTATGAGTCAGAACCAACTCCATGGCACACCACCACCACCACCATTATCATTCTTGGTCATTCAAGATACCCCTTATTTGTCACAATGCCTCAGATGTGATCTTAATGGCACAAGGCAGAACTTTGATCTGGTCACTACTATTAAAACAAGGGAACACTATATAATCTTTTTGGAAACTCTATCCAAGCTATTGGATGTAGATGACTAGTTACAAAAGAGATTAAGAGACCTTCAGAAAATTGTTTAATTGCAGTATGCTTCAATTGTCTCATCTGTAAAGTGAACAAAATACCAGAACACATGTCACAGCATTGTTAAGAGGTTAAATGAGATAACTCAGCAACAGAACTAAGTTTAGGACTTGATTCATGGAAAATAATAAATATATTTGAATTATCAGTATAATTACCACTGTGGTTTTATAAAATTTCAGAGTAAAGATTAAGTCATTTAGATTCCTTCTAAGAATTCAAAATTGCTTTGACCCAAAGTGGCGTATTTTGCCAGCTTCCTTGGGGGGGGGGAGGGGAGAAGAGCTTTCAATCAAAATAATTGGACAAAATAAGTAATTTTCTTCACTTGAAGATAAGTGCACTTCTGTATTTTTATTTTGCTTACATTGTGGGTTCTTCATTACCTTGTCAATATTGGTCTCCTTTGAGTGTTTGGGACCAATGGAGTCCAGAAAGCACCACTTGCACAGGGTAACCCCAAGATTTCAGGGTAAGCTTTAAGAGTTTTCCCAGTGCATAGATCCTCTATGAGGACACATGCAATTTAACCAGATACCTGGATGACAGAAATCGCTGAGCTTTTCCTCGGCACCGTCAAATGTGAAGTGACCATACTCACCATTAGTGAGTGGAATCCTTTTTGGATTTCACCATTCCCATTAAAATGCACAAATATATGGTCACCTACATGATAGCTAGAGTGATGGGGAATCTTAGTTTTAAAGTAATTGAAAACCTGAATAATGAACCCCATGTGATAGTTAAGGTTTTGTATCAACTTGACTGGGTCAAGGTGTTGAGTGGCTTGGCAGTTGAGATGTAGTTATCCCCCAAGATGAGATCTGATATAAAGTTATCAACTCCATGCTGAGATCTGCTATGAGCAGCCAATCAACTGAAAGAAGTTTCCTCGGACATATGGTCTTCTTCCTACATTGGACACTCAGGCGGAGCTTGCTGCTTTTGCTGGGTTTGGATTCGATATCTGGCTCATCATACAGACTTGAGTCAGTGCCCTCCTCTGTTATCTGCCAATCCTGGGAGTCACCAGTAGCCTGCCTGACCTGCCTGCCTACCTGCCTGCCACCTGCCCTCTCTATCTTGGTTCACAGACTTGGAACTTGCCCACCTGTATAAATATGTGAGTCATTCTTTGATATAAACTTTTCTTTATATGTACATATAAAATCTTCACCGGACTCCTGGGGTGGCTCTGTAGGATCAGCACTGGATTGTGTACCACAAGGGCGACAGTTCAAAGCCACCAGCTGCTCCTTGGAAACTCTATTCATAGGGTTGCTATAAGTCAGAACTGACTCAATGGCATTTAATAACAACAACAATTTGACTGATTTTGCTTATCTAGAGAACCCAGCCTAAGATGCTCTCCCAAACAGAAAAATACTGAGAAGTTGAGTTATTTCAAAACGAAAATTCTTTTAGAATTTTGTATTAGATATACAGTGTTGTTGGTGGTTATGTGCCATGGAGTCGGTTCCAACTCATAGCGACCCTGTACAGGGTTTCTGAGGCTGTAAATCTTTACAGAAACAGAAAGCCTCATCTTTCTCCTGCAGAACAGCTCATAATTTTGAACTGCTGACCTTGCGATTAGCAGCCTGACTCATAACCATTATGCTACCAGAGCTCCTTATTAGATATACGAATCACTGAAATAAAAAAAAAAAAAATTTTTTTTTTAAACTATATATTGGTTAGGATTCTTTCAAATGCAAAGTTTGGAAGCCTAAGTGACTTCAATGATAACAAAACACACTGGCTCACATACCTGAGGTCCAGCAGTAGAATGGAAGTCAAACCAAACTCGTTACCTTGAATCGATTCTAACTCATGGTGACCCCATGTGTTACAGAGTAGAAACTGATCCACAAGAACTTTTGGGGGTGTAATCTTGGCATGGCTTTGTAAAATAAGCACTGGACCACAAGGTCAGTTTGAACCACAAATCAGTGGTTCAAATTCTTCAGCCACTCTTCATAAACCGTATGCAGGGTTATTATGAGTTGGACCTGACTCAATGGCACTTATCAACAACAACAAACATTCTTCATGAAAGCAGATTGCAGGCCTTTCTTCTGCAACACTCCTGGGTGGATTCGAACCGCCAGCCTTTAGGTTAGCAGTAGAGTGTAAACTGTGTGTTCCACCCAAGGAGCTGGATAGGCTCCCGAGTTGGCTTCATCTAGCAGCGCCAGCTCTCTGCCCAAGAGGAGACTCATGACACTGCTCTCCTTCATCGATTCCCTTTACAAAATGGCCAAGATATGTGCTGCTTCACTGGTGCATAACCCTTTCCTGCTTCACCCTCTTAAACGTTTTCTAGATGTCCACATTAAGTTCTCGTTGACCTCGTTGTTCAGTTTTGTGTTGTATTTGCCATACCTGAAATGATCAGTAACAAAGGGGGTCGGATTGCTCTTGACATCTAGGGCTTCAGGTAAGGAAGCCGTGGACATACGAATGACAATTGAGGTGATTTTAGGGAGACTAGAAAGGATGTTAGGTTATTGCTCTTAAGTGCCATTGAGTCAGTTCAGACTCAAAGCTACCATGTATAGGGTTTTCAAGGAGCAGTTGATGGGTTTGAACCACTGACCTTGTAGTTAGCAGTCCAGTTGGGTAGGCTGTTGGTTAGGCAACCAAAAAAATTAACCACAAGGAGTCATCTTAAGCTTTTTTTGGGGGGGAAGTGCTGGATGGAACAGAGAATTGTTTTTTCAGAGAATTAGTTGTTTCATATGAAACTTGGCTTCTAAACAATTATGAAGGAAAAGAATCCAAACCTTTTCCCATCTGGCTCTCCCTTTTGCTGGAAAGACAATAATAATTTTGAGTGGGAATAACAGTATTATTATGTAAACTATCTCCAACCAGGTTTTAGATTTCTCAAATGGCTCTGAACACTTTTAAATTGGTTGGTGTTTGCAAAAAGCCTATGTTACATTTTTTTTCCCCCTTAATTTTTTAGAACATCGGAGTTTTTTGTTTAAATGGAAATGCAATCAGTATATAATGACCCAGACTTCAAAATGTTGTTATATAACAACTATTTGATGTTTGACAAGTTTTTGACACTATTTAATGAGCTTGTTTACATCTTTAATCTTAGAGATGAGATTAGAAATAAGTTTACTAAGTATAAACCTAAACACTATGTATGATGAGTTCAGCAATTTAGCCTTGAAGAGGTTGTTGTTGTTGTTGTGTTAAGTGCTGTTGAATTGGTCCTGACTCATAGCTATCCTATATAGGGTTTCTGAAGAGCGGCTGGAGAGTTTGAACCGCTGACCTTATGATTCAAACTGACCTTGCGATCCAATGCATTATCCCACAGTGCCACACCAGGACTCCTTCAGAAAACCACTTTTTTCTTTCTTTTTTAATGTTTTATTGTGAATTATGTGATAGTTTACATGGGAGTGCATTAGCTTTACTTTCATCCTATCGTATATTGTTTCATTGCCATGGTTACAATCCCCTCCATGCATCTTCAACCAATCAAAGGGTATACCCTGCAAGCCTGCCAACACCCCAGTCATTTTTTAATTTTCTTGAAATGAATTCATGCCTGTACACTTTAGTCTTGTTTTTTTTTAATTTCAATGCTTAATCAAATTTGAAATCATTTTCCTATTATTAAAGACTTCTAAGCTGTGTTTGAGGGGTCTTGATAGCCTAGTGGGTTACGAGTTAGGCTGCTAACAGCAAGGTCAGCAGTTTAAATCTACCAGTCACTCTATGGGCAAAAGATGAGGCTTGCTCCCATTAAGGTGTATAGCCTCAGACCCCCTATCCAGGGTCACTATGAGTTGGAAGTGACTGTACAGCACACCATCACCACCACCACCAAGCTGTCTTTGGAGTCCTGGTGTGATCCTGTTGGATAAGCACAAGGTTGGAAGTTCAAACCCACTAGCTGCTCCTTGGAAACACTATACAGGGCCACCACAAGTCAGAACAAACTTGATGGCACTTTTAACAACAACTAGAAAAAGCTGTCTTTAGAATTCCCTGAGTGGCACAAATGACTAAACTCTTGCTTACTAGAAAGGTTGACAGTTGGATCCCATCCAGAGGTACATTGGTAGACAGGTCTGGTGATCAGCTCCCGAAAGATTAAAACCTTGAAATCCCTGTGGATAAGTTCTCTCTGCACACGTGGGTGTCACCAAGAGTTGGCAGTGAGTCATGGCAAGTAACACTGAGAATCATTTAGCCTCTCGATCAGTTTTCTTCTCAGACTTTTCTACTCACAGATTCATTCATTCATGCATCCAATGAGCATGTGTTATTATTGTTGTTAAGTGCTGTCGAGTTGACTCCGACCCATAGTGACCCTGCACAGGCTTTCCGAGGCTTTAAATCTTTATAGGAGGAGAAAGCCTCATCTTTCTCCTGTAGAACTGCTGGTAGTTTTGAACTGCTGATCTTGAGATTAGCAATTCATAACCATTATGCTACCAGAGCTCCTTAATGAGCCTGTACTGACAACCTATTAAGCTGTTGGTCCCTGGTGTGTGCTGGACTGCTAACCACAAGGTCAGCACTTGAAACCACCAGGCTCTTTCGGAAACCCTATCCCAATTCACAGCACCGTAGGATAAGCACTCGACCTCAAGGTCAGTCTGAACTGCAAAGTTGGTGGTTCAAACTTACCAGCCCCTCCTCAGAAATGCTATACAAGGTTGCTATGAGTCAGAACTGACTTTAGAGCTCTTAGCAACAACAACATCCAGGGTCTCAGTGAGCTGGAACCGACTGGACAGCAAACAACAGTTATGCTGTTGGGAATAATAATAAAAATATTATTGATACACTCAGTTCTTACCTTCAAGGAGTTCCCAGTTGACAAACTAAGACATAGCACAAGGAATTATTAAATGGGTTGAATACAGTAATGGAGGAGCAAAGGAGGTATTTTGGACTTACCTAGAAGGAATACTTAGATCGCCTTATAGTTGGAGATGGATTAAGGGGAAGTTTTTTTG
>NW_006408574.1:9123686-9132925 GCF_000296735.1 Chrysochloris asiatica
TTGGAGAAGAATACTGAAAGTGCCATGGACTGCCAAAAGAACCAATAGATCTGTTTTGGAAGAAGTGCAACCAGAGTGCTCCTTGGAGGGAAAGATGGCTAAGCTTCGTCTCTCCTACATTGGACGAAGGATGTTATGCTGGGTAAGGTGGAGGGTCAGAGAAAAAGAGGAAGACCCCCCAACGAGATGGATCAGCCAAGTGGCATCATTGATGGCGTCAAGTGTGGCAGCGGTAGTGAGGTTGGCCCAGGATAGGACATTGTTTCATTCTGCTGTGCATGGAGTCGCTATGAGTTGGTTCCGACTCGATGGCACCTGACAACAACAACAACAACAACAACAACAACAACAACATCTAGACAAGATGGAAACTATTCAGTGGGGACTCTTTTTTCCCCCCCACACACTTAAACTAAACTCCCTCTTGAAACCTTGTAAGCCAGTCACTTTGTACCTTTATCACCCCCTCATTTTAGGTAGCTAATGTCTAAGTTGCCTGTTTCAATTCACCCAGAGTACAGAGGGGATAACACTGATACTTGATGTGAAAACTCCTTCCCTCTCTGTTGGTATTTTGAGCTACTACAGTCATAAGTATAGGTCAAGTTCATCAAATTGTAGCAATTTACACTCATTTCTTTTATATATAAAAATAAGTTGTTTTTTAAAAAAATTTTTTTTTAGCATTTCCTAGTAGCATAGTGGTTACGAATTGGGCTGCTAATCTCACTGTCAGCAGTTCAAAATGACCAACTGTCCCATAGGAGAAAGATGAGGCTTTCTGCTCTTGTAAAGATTTACTGCCTCAGAAATCCTGTACAGGGTCGCTATGAGTCGGAACCAACTCCACGGCACATAACAACAACAACAGTCTAGTTCTGATTATCAAGCCATCGAGGCTAGGTCAAATGGGTACTGTCTGCAAGTTTGGGTGTTCTTGTGCATCTCACCTCACTTCATATCAGCTATGTCCTTGTTCATGGGCTCAAGTGTCCCCAGGTCTCATCACACTTCGGACCAGCCAGCCCTTCCTCTTCTCTCTCTCATCTCCAGGTCAATGGGAGTCCATGGACTGTGGTTGAACTTAGACCATTTTTTTCATTGCTGCCTTTCCCCCTCTTCCACTCACCAGTAGACGAATGTGGTTGCTAGCAAGATTACATGCTTGTTTTTGTGTTCCCTTTGAGTTTCAGTCTTACAGGGGAATTTGTCCTGAAGGGACTTGATTACTTGCCTTGATGGCTTCCCAGCGAACAGCTTGCTTGTTTCTTGTAGTAGCCAGTCATGCTGATATTTTTGTTTTGGGTTTTTCCTGATGATCTTACTTTGAAGATATATCTTCTGTTACTCTAGCTGTTCCAGGCTGGTCTGCTTGTCCTTTCCAGTGGAAATGTCCCACCTCAGAAGGTTCTGGATGGAACTCAGGAGTCCACCTAAGGTCCTATACACAGCAAAAGCTCCATAAGAGTCCTATTGCACTGGGCAAGTTCTAGAACCCCTTTTAGGTATTCCAATCAATTATAGGCTGAAGACAGGCTTACAAGCTTTCTGTAATCATGTTTCCTGATGTCCCTTTGTATCCCACTCAAGTGTCTATTTTACAATGGTAGGCAAGGGAAACCCATGTACATAAGACAGCCAAGCATCTTAGTATTATTTCCCCTCTTTAGATTAGCCTCGATCCCTATGTCACAGAGCCCTGTTGTTTCAAGGTTGGACATACATCACTATCTACCTCTGTCCCATTTAGCCATGTAAACCTGTCTCAGTGTTTCTCTATCTACCTTGTTCTTTCACCCCTCCTCCTTCTTGTATTGCCCTTCCCAATGCCTGAACTATGATGTGTCCATCCCCTACCCTGTGCTCTACCGTTGCCTCTGGAGGGAAAATTTTAATGGAGATGATGATATTTAAGTTGAGTATTGAAGGATGAGTATTCATTAGCAGGTAAAAGTTAAGTGGTAGTCATGGTTGAAGGTGCTTTGGTGGCACAATAGTTAGGTGCCTGGCTGTTAATGGAAAGGCTGGTGACTTGAACTGACCAAACAGCTCTATGGGAGAAAGACCTGGATATTTGTTTCTGTAAAGATTGCAACCTAGAAAACCCTATGGGCAGTTCTACTATGTAACTTGGGGTTGCTGAGTTAAAATACACTCATGGCATTTCACCACAGCAGATAAAACAGGGTTAAAGCAATTAGCTGCTAACCAAAACATTGGTGGTTCAGACCAACCAGCTACTCTGAGGGAGAAGGCTGTGGCGATCTCCTTCCATAAAGATTTACAGCCTCGGAAATCCTATGGGTCAGTTCTAGCCTGTCCTACTGAGTCATCTTGAGTCAGAGTGGACTGTAGGGCAGTGAGTTTGGAGTTGTGGGTTTCGACAGAAATAAGAGGAGCCTCGGCAGACACAGGGTTGGAGAGGTAGAGTATGTCAGCAGTGGTGATCTGGGGAAGAGGAGAGGAGCTGAGAACAAGGCTGCCTTCCTAGCTTCTTGACTGACAGAGATGATAGGACAGGGAGCTACCTCGGAGGCAGCTGCAGAGAGGTTGGAAACAGCTGGGAACTTACTGGGCTCAAGGTGCCTGGTGTGTGTGTGTGGGGGGGGGGGCATCAACTAGTGAGGTGGGTCCATGTGCTAGTACCCAAGGGAGAGACAAATATGGGAGACTTCTGCCCTGTATTTTCACACTCACCTGTCACCAGGAGGTCCCAGTAAAAGTTCGTCTGTAATAATGAATCAACACAAATTTGATGCATCTTAGCCTTGTGGTTTGTTGTTGTTAAGTGCCGTCGAGTCAGTGTCCACTCACAGAGACCCTATATAGGGTTTCCAAGAAGCAGCTGGTTAATTTGAACCATCAGCCTTGTGATTCAAACCCACCCTGCAGTCCAGTGCTTATCCTACAATGTCACAACAAGACTTCTTTGTTGTTCTTGTTGTTAAGTGCCGCCGAATCACTTCTGACTCACAGTGACACTGTATAGGGTTTCCCAGGAACAACTGGTGAATTTGAATGGCTGACCTTTCTGTTCCTGATCCAGTGCTGATCCTACAGGGCCATCCCAGGAGTTCAGGATCCTTTAGTTCTCAGTAATTTCCTGTATGCCCCATCTTCACCAAAGGCCTAACTGCTTGGAGGAATAGTCATTGTTATTGTTGTGTTGGTCTCTACTTAGGGCAATCCTCCACTTCCCCAGCATGTACAACAGAATGAAATGCTCCCCAGTCTGGAGTTAACCCCATGATTGGTTGAGTATCGGACTATTGCGATGCACAGGGGTTTCACTGACTGATTTGCACAAGTAGATTGCCAGGTCTTTCTTCCTAGTCTTTCTCATTCTGGAAGCTCCACTCAAACTAGTTCCATATCATGGCACATGCACGTTTTCACTGACAAAAGGTGCATTGGCCAGGAATTGAACCCAGTTCTTCAGTACAGAGTGTGGGAGCTTTACCATGAAGCCCCCATTAACCCCAGGATCATTCATGGTAACTCCAACTTCGGGCCAGGTGTGTCTGTTCAACACTGAATGCTGGAGAAATCTCTCCAATCCAACCCAGGGGGCACAGCCTGTTCCAAAATGTTTTGAAACACATTTCTGTTTTGAGAGTAAGCTGACTTGTTTGGATGGGGTACTCAAATGAAAGAAATCTCAAAATGCAAATTGGTCTGACAAGTTATTGAATTTACAGAAAGTATTCACTTGGCAGTTCTTGAACATAGAAGTTTTTAAAACCCCAACAAAATCCAGGAGCTCCTTCAGGGAGAAACTGAGAAACCAGATCCACTGCCATTGAGTCGATTTCAACTCATAATGAGCTGGTGAGGGGACTTCAAAAAGTCTCTAGGAAAATGAAATGAAAAGATAATGACTTATTTCCCAAAAGTTTGTGAAACTCCCTCGTATATGACAGAATGTTGTTGTTGTGAAGTGCCATTGAGTTGGTTCCGATTCATAGCAAGCCTGTATAGGGTTTCCAAGGAGTAGCTGGTGAGCTTGAACCACTGACCTTGCGGTTCAAACCAACTTTGCAATCTAGCCCATTAACCCACAGCGCCACACCAGGCCTCCATGAAACTACCCTATACAGTTTACAGAAGCAGCCTGCTGCACCTTTCTCCGTGGAGTGGCTAGTGGGTTCAAACTGCCGATCTTTTGGTTAGCAGACAAATACTTCACCAAAGTACCAACCAGGAGAAGAAGATGTGACAGTTTGCTTCTGTAGAGATGGAGGTCTTCAAAGCCCTCTCGAGTCACTAGGAACTGGGACTGATTCCAGGGCACTGGTCTTAAGCAAGAGGCCAGCTATCTATCACAGCAGGAAGCCGGGCCATGCTTGTGACAGCAAACACCTACATGTGCCTTTCCCGGGACTTGAACCTGACCACCACTAAGCAGAGCCAGAAGAGCGCTCTGTAAAGCTGTTTTTCTGACTCTCTGCCTCTCTCTTCCCACTTCGGCTGCAGAGCAGATTGTATGAGACCAGTGCCAACTCTACATTGCTTAATAATAATTCTCATTAGCATGCTGCCTCGGATGGGAATTGCAGAGCAAAATTTAGCTCCTCCTGGGTGTGAATCCAGACAAGAGCCATGTGACTCTCCGAGCAGTAAGATCTCAGAAGAGGAGACACATGGGAACACCTTGATCTTCTCCATCTCCCCAACAGGCTGGGATGGACAGCCTGGGAACCTTATGTTCTTTCTGCTTTTCCACTTTGGGCCCCTGGGATATGGGTAGATTGTGCTTTCCTATTGCACCATCTGACAATTTCCAAATGCCCATGGCCCATCCACATGCAGTGTCCCGTAGAGTGGACACTTTCAGCTGTGGTCTTGAATCTGTCCAGCCAGCATCAGCCTGTGCAACAGCTGATTCATAGCTTTCCCGAAAGGGAGCATGAGACTGTTTACCCTCCTGTGGATGCTAGGGGTGACTAGAGGATGCTGGGGGCAGACATGAGCAACCTCGCACGTTCCCAGCCCACTTAGCAGAGTTCGTTTCTCCACAAAGGCATTCACATGCCATCTGCTGTCACACGATGCCACGTGCCAGGCCCTCAGCAGAAGTGCATTCGCTCCCCTGGTTTCTCACTCCGCCTTTAGAAACAGCAAACTGAAGAAGACAGCAAGTAGGCTTTGCACTCCAAAGAATTATGTGCATAGCAAATTCAGTGAATTAGAAGGGAGTTTTTATTGTCATCTCAGTTGCAAAATGGCAATTGCATACCCTTGTGCAAAATTTAGAGAAGTTTTCAGACTTAGTGGGTAGCAGAGAAGGCACTTAAAAATTTGCATGCAATTACTTGCCAATGGAGCTCAAGAAACAAAAAAAATTGGAAGGTGAAACCAAAGGATTGTATGGTCCCATACTTTACTTTCTCCTGCTGGCTTCTCACTTCTCTTGTCTGAACAAACACTGACTGCACTTGGTAGTGGAGGAAGACCACATTGAGCAAAGGAGACTGAGCCCAGTGGGATAGAGTCCTGGTGCAGAACATACTAGTGTCCAAACCAAACCCCCGTGCCACTGGGTGGATTCCAACTCCTAGTGACCCAGTAAAACAGAATAGAACTGCCCTACAGGGCTTCCAAGGCTGAAATTCATTTTGCTACCACTTGTCTGTCAGTTTGCTGCACTGTGGTAGTTTGCAAGAAGCTATGCCACCGGTGTATTAAATACCAGCTATGTACACAAAAGATGGACAGGTTTTAGTAGAGACCCCAGACCAAGACAGACTAGGAAGGAGAGGCAGTTTACTTCTGAATGTTTAGCCACTGGAAAACTTATGAATAGCAGTGGAACACTGTCACATAGCACCAGAATTTTGAATATTCAAACATTATAAATAGTGCCAGAGAATTGTCAAATATAGTGCTGAAGGCTGAACCCCTCTGGTTGGAAGGCATTCAAACACAACTGGGAAAGAGCTGTATCCTCAAAGTAGAATGGACTGGGATGACACCAATGGAGTTAAAGCTTCAGGGACCTTCATCTGCTCATGGGACACAACTCAAAAGAGAAGAAACAACCGCAAACATCCATTAATAATTGGAATATGGAATGTATGAAGTATGAATCTAGGAAGATTTGAGGTTTTCAAAAATACAATGAGATGCATAAAGGTGGATATCCTAGGCAGTAGTGAGCCAAAATGGACTGGTATTGACTATTCTGAATCTGACAATCACATGGCTTACTATGCGCAAGAAGAATGGCATCACATTTATCATCAAAAAGAACATTTCAATATCTGTCTTGAAGTATATTGTTGCTCTGTCTGATAGGATAATATTCATATCGTTACAAAGAAGATCAGTTATTACCACCATTATTCAAATTTACTCACCGTCACTAAGGCCAATGATGAAATTGAAACATCCTACCAACTTCTTCAGTCTGAAATTGATCAAACAATCAAGATGCACTGATAATTACTGGTGATTGGAATGCAAAGATTGGAAAGCAAGAGGAAAGATAAGTAGTTGGAAATATGGCTTTGGTGACATTAACAATGCTGGAGATCGCATGATAGAATTTTGCAAGACCAATGAGTTATTCATTGCAAATTCATTTTTTTAAACAACATAAAAGATAGCTATACACATGGATCTCACCAGATGGAATACACAGATATCAAACTGACAACATTAATGGGAAGAGATGGTGGAAAAGCTCCATATCATCAGCCAAGACCAGGCTAGAGATAGACTGTGGAACAGACCATCAATTGGTCATATGCAAGTTCATGCTGAAGTCCATAAGAGCCTGAATTTAACCTTGAATATATCCCACCTAATTCAGAGATTATCTCAAGAACAGATTTGATGCATTAGACACTAATGACCAAAGACCAGAAGAGTTGTGGGATGACATAAAGAACACCATACAGGAAGAAAGCAAAAGGTCATTAAGAAGACAAGAATGAAGAAAAAGACCAAAACGGATGTCAAAAGAGACTCTGAAACTTGTTCTCCAAGTGAAGAGATGCTAAAGCAAAAGGAAGAAATGAGGAAGTAAAAAAGCTGAACAGAAAATTTCAAAGGGCACCTCCAGAAGGAAAAGCCAAGAATTATACTGAAATGTGAAAAGACCTTGAGTTAGAAAATCAAAAGGAAAGACCACGTTAAGCATTTCTTAAGCAGAAAAACTGAGGGAAAAAAATTTAAGCCTCAACCTGAAATATTGAAGGATTCCATGAATGATACAGAAAGCATAAAAAGAGGAAGAAAGGAATACATAGAATCAGTGCACCAAAATGGTTGATGTTCAGCTATTTCAAGAGATAGCCAGTGGTACTGAAGAAAGAAGTCCAACATACACTGAAGGCATTGGCAAAGAACCAGCTTCTGGAAAATGATGTAATACAAATTGAAAACTTTTAACAAAATGACATGGCACTGGAGGCACTAATTCATCTATGCCAAGAAATATAGAAAACAGCTAATTGGTCAACTGATTTGAAGAGATCCATATTTGTACCTATTCCAAAGTGAGTGAGCCAATGGAATGTGGAAATCATCGGACAATATCATTAATATCACATGCAAGTAAGATTTTGCTCAAGATAATTCAAAAGTGATTGCAACAGTACATAGGCAGGGAACTTCCAGAGGCTCAAGCCAGATTTAGACAAAGATGTAGATCAAGGGATATCATCGCTGTTGTCAGATGGATCTTGGCTGAAAACAACAAATACCAGAAATAAGTTACCTCTGGTCAGCCGTTCAAGCTCACCAGCTGCTCCTCGGAAACTCTATATATAGGGTCACTATGGGCTGGAGCCAATTCTATGTCACTTAACAACAATTTATTGACTATGCAAAGGCTTTCAACTGTGTGGATCATGACAATCTATGGACAACATTGCAGAGAATGAGTATTCCGGAACATTTAATTGTGCTCATGAAGAACCTGTACATAGACCAAGAGACAAATCATTAGAATAGAACAAGGGGACACTGAAAAGTTGTAAAATCAGGAAGGTGTGCACCAGGGTTGTATTCTCTCACCATAGTATTCAATCTGCATGCTAAGCAAATAATCTGAGAAGTTGGATTATATGAAGAAGAATGTGACATCAGGATTGGAAGAAGACTCATTAACAACACACGCATATGACACAAACTTGCTTGCTGAAAGTGAAGAGGACTTCAAATATTTACTGATGAAAATGAAACACCACAGCCTTCTCTGTGGGTTGCACCACAATATAAAGAAAACAAAATCCTCACCATTGGACCAATAAATAACATCATGATAAATGTAAACAAGATTGACGTTTTCAAAGACTTCGTTTAGCTTGGATCCATTATCAATACTCATGGAAACAGCTGTTAAGAAATAAAATGATGTATTAAATTAGGCAAATATGCTGCACGACACCTCTTTGAAGTGTTCAAGAGCAAAGATATCAGTTTGAGGACTAAGGTGCACCTGACCCAAGCTGTGATATTTTCAATAGTTTCATCATATACATGTGAAAGTTGGACAATGAATAGGAAAGACTGTAAAAGAATTGATGCAATTGAGTTATGATATTGAAGGAAAATATTAAAAGTACCATAAACTGCTAAAAGAGTAAACAAATCTATGTTGGAAGAAGTTCAGCCTGAATGCTCCTTAGCAGTCAGGATGCCCAGACTTCATCTCTCATACTTATGACATATTATTAGGAGGAACAAGTCCCTGGTGAAGGACCTCAAAGGGAAGAGTCAGGGAAAAATAGGAAGATCCCAATGACATAGATTGGCACAGTGACAGGCTTATGCATAGCATAATTGTGAAGATGTCGCAGGATCACTTTGTTGTGCATAGGATTGCTATGACTTGACAGCACCTAACAACAATGACAACAATGGCTAATGATTGTGACCATCTCTTCACTATTCTATTGGACACCTTAATGTCATCTTTAGCAAAATGGCTGTTCACCAATCTGCTCATTTTCTAATTGGATTGTCTTTTTGTTGTTGAGGTGCTAGAGTTTTTAAAAATGAATTTTATAAATTAAATCCTTGTCAGATATGTCATTTCAAATTTTTTTTTGCAGTCTATAGGTTCCCTTTTGCTTTTTTGTAGAAGTCTTTTTTTTTTTTTAATTGTTTTATTGTAAAATTTGTGATAGTTTACATGGTAAAACATTAGCTTTACAGTCATCCTATCATATATCATTTCATTGCCATGGTTACAATCCCCTCCATGTAGCATCAAACAACCAAAAGGGTATACC
>NW_006408574.1:9134645-9135834 GCF_000296735.1 Chrysochloris asiatica
TTTTGATGTGTGTATTTAATTTTTATAAGGTTTCAGTCATCTAATTTATCTTCTGCTGTTTGTTCATTTATAGTTATATTTGATAGACTATTTATGCCATAAATTATTGTTGTTGCTAGGTACTGTTGAGTCAGTGCCGACTCATAGCGACCCTATGTGCAACAAAATGAAACACTGCCCAGTCCTGCACCAATCTTGCAATTGTTTATATGCTTGTGCTGATTGTTGCAGCCATTGCACCAATCCATCTTGTTGAGAGTCTTCATCTTTTACATTGACCTTCCACTTTACCAAGCATAATGTCCTTCTCTAGGGACTGGTCCCTCCTGCTAGGTCTGAAATATGAGATAAAGTCTGGCCATCCTGGCTTCTAAGGACCATTCTGTCTGTACTTCTTCCAACACAGATTTGTTTGTTCTTATGACAATCCATGGTACATTTAATATTCTTCTCTAATTCCATGACTCAGATGCATCAATTCTTCTATGGTTTTCCTCATTAATTGCCCAATTTTCACATGCATATGAGGCTATTGAAAATACCATGGTTTGGGTGAAGTGCACCTTAATCCTCAAACTGCTATCTTTGCTCTTGCACATTTTTGTTGTTAGGTGCTATCGAGTTGGTTCCAACCCACAGTGACCCTGTGTACACAGAATGAAACACTGTCAGGTCTTATGCTATCCTCACGATCACTGCTACACTTGAGCCCATTGCTGTTGACACTGTGCTACTTCATCTAGTAGGGGGTCTCCCTCTTTTCACTGTCCCTCCACTTTACCAAGCATGATGTCCTTCTCCAGGAACTGATCCCTCTTAATAATATGTCCAAAGTTTGAGAGATGAAGTCTAATCATCTTGGCTTCTAAGAAGCATTCTAGTTGTACTTCTTCCAACAGATGTGTTTGTTCTTCTGGCAGTCAATAGTACCTTTAATATTCTACTCGAACTCCATAACTCAAATGCACCAATTCTTCTTGGTCTTCTTTATTCATTGTCCAACTTTCACATGCACATGACGTTATGGAAAATACCATTACTTGGGTCAGGCACACCTTAGTCCTTATACTGACATCTTAGCTCTTGAACACTTTAAATTCTGGTTCCTAAATTTGCTCTTTGCTTGCTGGAAGTGAAAAGGACTTAAATTACAGATGAAGATCAAAACTCACAGCCATTACATTGAACC
>NW_006408574.1:9143295-9151618 GCF_000296735.1 Chrysochloris asiatica
GATTGGGCAGTGTTTCCTTCTGCTGTTCATAAAGTTGCTATGAGTTGGTACCGACTCGATGGCACCTAACAACAACAACAACAACAACAACAACAACATTGAACAGGAGTGATGTTCAAAAGCATCCTTATGTAGTTCCACTTCTTGAGGGGAATGTTTTCAGTGTCTCTCCTTTGAGAATACTGTGGGCGGTTGCTTTTGTGTATATGTCCTCAGTTGTTTTGAGGAATTTCCCTTCTATTCTTATTTGCTGAAAGTTTTGTCAGTGTCGGATTTTTACCAAAAGAGTTTTCTGCATTGATTGATATGATCATGTGGTTCTTTTCTTTTGTTTTAGTTATGTGGTGAATTGCATTGGTTGATTTTCTAATGTTGAACCACTCTTCAATATTTGGTATGAATCCCACTTAATCATGATGTTTTGATATGGTATTGGATTCTATTGACTAGAATTTTTATTTATTTAATTTAAAAGCTTTTATTGTGAATTGAGTAATAGTTTACATGGGAGAACATTGATTTTGCATTCAACCAATAATATTTTCAAACAATCTTTTTGCAGAAAATAAAACAACACATTTTGTTAACACATGGTAAAAACTTGATGGACAGCAAAAATTACAAGTTGCTCATTATGTATTTCCCATAAACAGCTTTGGTATTAGTGAAATTAATAATGTGTTTAGATAAATATTTCATCCTGAGATATTTGACTATCCCTGTGTACACCAGTTAATCTGTTTGTACCCCTGTATAGGCTGACAATTTTCATGAACTTTTATAGTCAATGGTGTGTTTGTAAAAGCATAGCAATTGATGCTGAATGGGGATGGGGCAATTTGTAGCATTTACCAATTATCATCCACTGCTCATCAGATTCTGGAAGCTATGCAGCAATTTTTTTTTTTTTTAAGATGGCATTTTGTGCCCCAAAAGGCACTTCTCCCTTGATGGTCCCAGGGACCACTCCCTTCCTTTTGATACAAAACGTCTACCTTTACATTTCCAACCCTCACAATCAGTCCTGGTAGCAATTATTCACTATTTTACCCCATGAGTGCTGTCCTCATCTCCTTTCATCAGTCCTGCCAGGACAGATTGGATACTACTCAGTGGAGATTTTACCTTCCTCCGCACCCTCTGGATCTAGGCTCCCTCTTGAAAACTTGTAAGCCAGTTACTTCTTGCCTTTGTAGTCCCCCATTTTGTATAGCCAGTGTCCAAGTTGCCCATCCCTGTCTACTTTGTGTATGGAGGGGGTGGGAATGATTTGTTTCGCTGTAAAGATTTGTTGCCTCTTTTGAGCTACTGCACCCATAGGTGTAGGTCAAGTTCATCAAATTGTATCAGATTACTCTTTTTTTCCTCTTCTTTCTCCTTCTAGTTGAGTTCTGATCATCCTGTCATTGACACCAGGTCAAGTGGGTATAATCTTCAAGTGTGGGTATTCGTATGCATATGCCCTCTATTCTTATCAGCTGGGTGCTTCACTCTCCACTCTAGTCCTCTGTGGCTATGTCACTGACTCTGGGCCCCATAGTCCCCGGGTCTTGCCACACTGCTGGCCAACCAACTCTCCACCTGGGTTCACAGGAGTCTATTGAATGTGGTAGGACTTTGGTCACAGCTTCATTGCTGTTTTTACCTCACTTCCCCTTATCAGTGACCAACGTGGTCACCAGTCAGACTACATGTCTTCTTGTGTAATCCCCTTGAGTCTTAGTCTTGGAAGGGGATTTGTCCTGAGGGGACCCAACCACTTCTGGGCCAACAACTTGCTTGTTCTTGTAGTAGTCAGTTGTAGTGCCATTATTGTTTATTTTTTCTGCTGGTCTTTCTTTTAAGAAGTACCTTCTGTTCTTCTAGCTGTTCCAGGCTGGTCTGCTTATCCTTTCAAGTGGAGATTTCCAACCTCAGAAGATTATGGATCAGGTTTAGGATTCCACCTATGGTCTTATGCAATGCAAAGGCTCCACAGGAGCCTGGGCAAGCTCTAGCTCCATTTTAGATATTCCAATCAGTTATAAGCAGAAGACAGACTTACAAGCTTTCTATGGTGATATTTCTGGCTTTGACTAGAATTTTGTTGAGAGTTTTTGGGTCTGTATTCATGAAGGATATTCATTTATAATTTTCTTCTTTATTGGCTTTGATAGCAGGATTATACTTATTTCATAATATGAATTTGGAGTATTCACTCCTGTTTTATGTTCTGGAATAGTTTAAGCAGAAAATTGGTGTCAGCTCTTATCTGAATGTTTGGTAGAATTCTCCAGTAATGCCACTGAGGTCAGAGCTTTTGTTGTTGTTGGGAGTTTTATATGTATAAAAACCATTTCAAGAGGCAGCATATGCTCAAGAGCCAATGGTACTGAAGATAGAAACCCAAGCTGCTCTGAAGGCATTGGCAAAGAACAAGGTTCTGGGAACTGATGGACTACAAATGGAAACCTTTCAACAAACTGATGTAGCGTTGGAGGCACTCACTTATCTATGCCAAGAAATTTGCAAAACAGCTACGTGGCCAACTGGTTGGAAGACATGCCTTGTTGTCCCCATTCTACATATTGGTGACCCAACGGAATATGGAAATCATTGGACAATATCATTAATATCACATACAAGTAAACTTTTGCTGAAGATACTTCAAAAACTGCTGCAATAGTACGTTGACAAGGGATTGTCTTTGTCTCAAGATGGTGATGCTATGACTGGCCAGCTGACATGTCCCTCAGCTCTGCCTCTTTTTGTTTGCTGTTTTCAGTCAGTTAGTTCCTTCTTTCAATGAGTCTCCATTCTAATTTCATATCCTTTCACTTGATGCTCAGGGCTTCAGGATCGTCTTCTGTATCTGTTTTACCCAGCCACTCTGGTCTTTGCTGAAGAAGGACAGCCTGGAGTATGTCTAAGTAGCTGCTTTTGTCGGAAATCTTTAATGCCTTTACATAGTCATTAAAGTGCAGGTAAGTGTGGCTCTGTAGGATAAGCACTGGACCGCAAGATCAGTTCCATAAGGTCAGTGGTTCAAAGTCACCAGATACTCCTTGGAAGCCCTACGCAGGGTCTCTATGAGTCGGAACTTAACAACAACAAGAAACATCTTTCTGGTATTCTCTACTTTCCTCCAAGATCCATCTGACACCAGCAATGGTATTCATTATCCTACATTCTCTTCTGAACTCAGCTTGAATTCTTTCAGTTCCTTGTCCGTGTACTGCTGCAATTATCTTTAAACTATCTTCAGTACAATTTTACTTGTATGTGATATCAATAATACTGTTAGATCATTTCTGCATTCTGTTGGAGCGCCTTTCTTTGGAAGAGGCACAAATATGAATATTTTCTTATCAGTTGGCCAAGCAGCTGGTTTCCAAATTCTTGGCTTAGATGAGTTAGTCCTTCCTGGCAACAAATGAATGAGAGCATCCTGCTAGGCTCCCTTAGAAGGATGACACCTTTTGGTTAATTGAAACTAAATGCAAAATGGGGAAAACAAAAAAAGTTAACCTGTTTGCCTTTCTCCCTTTTCCTTCATGACTTATGAGAGCATACTGCAATACCTCACTGTCTTGTAGCTTCATGTCTTATTTGGATACTGTCTGTGGGGTTCCCAGAATGCACTCTGGGTGTTATTGAAAGTTCTCACAAAGAAGAACTTCCACCAGGCAGCTGAGGGAATATCAGATCCACCTGCTGACTTTTCTTTTCTTTTCTTTTTTTTTTTTCTGACCCTGAGGGAACGCCAAACACTCTTTCATGGCAGTTATTTCTCTGATAAGTTCTCAGTGGAAATACAGTTTTCAAAATTGTTGGTAAGATGGACTGGTCTCACCATGGTTTTCAGGGCAAAATTGCAATCTATAGATTGCTTTAAGAGTAGGGACTATGTTCGCCTGCTTGGCACCTGTCTAAGTAATCATGTTAATCTGTAACAACGTATAAACTCATACTTGTTGCCATTGACTCTCAGGGAGTTCTCCACTTTCCAAAAGCTGAGTCTATGAGTCATAACTTTCCCCTGCTCTGTTGGACTACATGTTTGTTGTTTTCAGAAGCTGGGGTCTCTTATGGTTAAGGGTTCTGAAGCTAACTGAAAGGTCAGCAGTTCAAATCCACCAGATAATTGGTGGGAGAGAGATGTGGCAGTCTGCTTTCATAAAGATTAAACCCCAAACCCTACTGCCATTGAGTCAATTCCAACTCATAGTGACCCTATATAGGGTTTCTCAGACTGTAAATATTTATGGGAACAGAAAGTCCTCAAAATTTCCCCATGGAGTGGCTGGTACATTTGAACTGTTGACCTTGCAGTTAGAAGTCCAGTGTTTATCCTACAGTGCCCCCAGGGATCCTTAAAGATTGCAGTCTTACAATCCCTATGGGACAAATCTACTCTGTCCTACAGGGTTGCTATGCAACAGAATGTACTTGCTGGCAACGGGTTTATTTTTTGTTTTTAGTCTCAGTATAGATAAGTTGGAATAAATGCTGGACAGTTTTGATGGAAGGAATAAAGATTAAGCCCAAGTGAAGCCATTACTATTTTAAACAGTGAAGACATTATTTGAGCATGTGTTGCCTGCATTTCAGAGAGAAGCTATGTAGCTATATAATCTATTGTCATCACCAACATTTGACTCAGGATGAATCCCATGTATGTCAGAGCATAACTGTGCTCCATTGAGTTTCTTCATCCACCGGCCAGTGTCAGCTACTCATTTGTCATTTCTTAGATAAGATGGCCATGAGAAAGCATGGACCGCCTGGCTGCTTCACTCTCTGAATGGTGTGATTCGTGAGGACAGGTCTTACTGGCTTGTCAATCTCATCTCCTAGCGCATGCAATGGTGGAAACACTCAGCTACTAACTGAAAAGTCGGTGGTTTGAACCCATTAGCAGCTCTGCAAGAGAAAAGACTGGGTAAATCTGTCCTATCAAGATGGCAGTCTAGAAAAGCTAGTGGGGCAACTCTATTTTGTCCTATGATTCAGAATCGACTCAACAGCACACGACAACAACAGTTCCTGACAATTACAAATAGTGAGTTACATTTCTTGTCTAGAATTTGTTCATTGACAGGTATGTTATATTACTTGTCCGAATCTATTAAAAGAAAAAAGAACACCTTTATTTATAGCTGGGATTTTATGCCTAGAAATACATTTTTGTATCATTATGTGTGAGTATTGTAAGAAGTTGAGTCTCTAGGTGGCACAAATGGTTAAGCACTGACCTGTAAACCAAAAGGCTGGTGATCAAACCTACCTAGAGGTATCTGAGCAGTAAGGCCTGGTGATCTGGTATTGAAAAGTCAGAGTCTTAAAAATCCTGTGGAGTGCACTTACACTCTGGACATATGGAGTCGCCATGAGGTGGAATAGATTCTGCGGAAATTAACATTGTTCTAAGAAGTCTTTTTTATAGGACTAATCTGAGTCCTGGAGTCCTGGTGTGGCCTGTATGTTAATGTGCTGAACTTCAAAGTCATTTTGAACTGAAAGGTTGGCAGTTCAAGCTTACCAGCTGCTCCTCAGAAACCCTACACAGGGTTGCTATGGGTTGGAATTGACTCAACAGCACTTAACAACAACAATTTGGATCCTGGTATGGTCCTGCAAGATACTGCCCTGGACTGCAAGATCAGTTTGAGCAGCAAGGCCTGTGGTTCAAACCCCCCAGCTGCTCCTTGGAAACCCTATACAGACTTGCTATGAGTTGGAACCAACTTGATGGCCCTTAGCAATAACAACAACGTATATTCAAGCTGCCCATCTGAAGTGGTGGTATATAGAAATATACCAGTAGCTTTGAGTTGATTCTGACTCACAGTGACTTCATGTTTGTCCGAGTAGAATTGTGTCCCATAGGGCTTGCAATGGTTGAATTTTTAGAAGTGGATGACCAGGACTTTTTTCCAAGACACTTCTGGGTAGAATTGAACCTCCACCTTTTTGTTAGTAGCTAACAATGTGCACCACAAAGGAAATCCTACACAAGTATAAAGCTCTTGTACCTTATAACTGTGCTTATAAGGCTTTCTTGGATATGTTGTTAAGTGCCGTCAAGTCGGTTCCAACTTATAGTGACCCTGTATAGTGTTTCTGAGGAGCCACTGGTGGGTTTGAACCACTGACCTTGTAGATAGCAGTCTATACTATAGCGCGTCATCAGGAGTCCTTTCTTGGTGGTAGTTTGGTTCCACCATGTTGGTTCTGATTCATAGTGACCCTGTATATGGTTTCTGAGGCTGTAAATCTTTATGGGAGCAGAAAGCCTTACTTTTCTGCCAAAGAGAAGCTGGCAGATTTGAACTACTGAACCCAGCTCATAATCCACTATGCTTCCAGGGTTCCTTTTCTTGGGTCTACCAGACCCTATAACAGAATCGGTTATATCCAGGTGACTCCTGGGGAGATTTCAATTGTTTCCCTTCCTTTCTTTGAGTCTGCTCCTAATAACGCACTAGTACTCCTCCTACCCTTTCTTCAGTAGTGGTCACATGATCCTGCCTGGCCTATCCTCTTGGTCCAATGCAGGGCTTTGAACCAGCCCATTCTAGTTCAACCCCTTGCTGAGAACTCAGATAGATTGAATCAGAATCTACATTTTATCAACATCCCCAGGTGATTCTTACCTACATCTAACAATTACCTCCTGGGAATCCTGTCTCAATGTAGGTTCTGATTCCATTTCTCTGGGGTGGAAATGTACATTCTTAGCAGGGGGGTGGAACCAGAATGAACCAGCTCAAAGCCCAGGTCCAATCATAGCTCTTTGCTGGGATGAAAAATACAAACAGTGGAGGCATGATGCTCTTTCCTTCCTCAGGGGTTGCTAAGCTGCAGCTGTGCGCGGCTGTGTTCTGTGCCCTGCCACCTAGTTCGTGTAGGAAAGACAAGCCAATCTGCAAAGTGGACTAAGGTGAGAGCCACCCCAGGAGAGGAAAGAGTCCGAGCTGTGTCAACTCATTCATTGTGTCCTTGAGGCCCGGTTTCAACAGCCCTTACTTTGTTTCTGCTGGCTGCTTTGTTTCTTTCCCATGAATCCCATTCCTGGAGGACACCCATTTGTGATGGATTTCTGTTATTTATGACCTGAAGAGGCCAGATGGCTGTAGCTCCACACAACGGAAACGGGAGCGAAGCACCTGACAATTAAATATGCGTGGGGACTTGAAGAGGCCTCTTCTTTTCTGTTGAGACTAGAATTACAAAGGATGGAAAAAGAGGAAGAAGAACGGTTTCTCAAGAGTGTTTGGGAACAAAGAAAACCAGCCTTAATGTGGTTTTCAAAAGACTTCCATCACCATTTCCTCATTTGACCCTCATAATGGTTCTCTGAAACGGAGAGCGAGCGTAGAGTACAGAACAGAATTATCTGCATATCCCAAACATAAACAAGTGGGATTTCTCCCCCTCCGTAGGCCCATACCTGAGAACAAAGAAACCGGAAGTGTTTTACATCCTGAGTCTAGAGGGTCTCCAGCTATGGAACCCAGTTCTGCCCTTCATAGCATACAGGGAAAGGTCAGTTCAGCAATCCACATCTTGAACACTCACCATAGAAGAGGGGAAGAAATATTTCCTTACCTCAATACCAAGGAGAGCCAAGATTGTCATTTGTGAATATTAGTTTGCCTACAAGAGTCTCTGGGTGGCATAAATGATTTTAACATGCACAGCTGCTAACCAAAAGGTTGGAGGTTCTAATCTACCCAGAGGCACCTCAGGAGAAAGTCCTGGCAAGCTACTTCTGAAAAAAAGAATCATCTATTCGTAACCCTCTGGAGCACAGTTTTGCTCTGACATATATGGGGTTGCCATGAGTCACTGCGACGTCAGTGGTTCAAGCTCACCAGCTGCTCCTTGGAAACCCTATACAGGGTCGCTATGGGTCGGAATCGACTCAACAGCATTTAACAACATCAGTCATAATTGAAGGGATGGCAAAGTTTACAGGAAGTGGAGGCTGCATATTACTCTCCAACTCTGCATCAGTGTTCACCAGCTGTCCTGCAGTCACCATTGAATTGTGTCCCTCCCCTCCCCCAAATAGATGTCAACTTAGCAAGGCCATGATTCTCAGTATTACATAATTATCCTTCATTGTGTGATCTGTATCATTATCCTATGTGTTGTAAATCCCACTTTGATGTTAATGAGGCGGGACTCAATCTAAAGAATTATGTTGTGTTGTGAGTCAATCTCTTTTGTGATATGTTGTTGTTGTTGCTGTGGTTAAGTACCGTGGAGTCAGTTCCGACTCATAGTGACCCTGCACAGGGTTTCTGAGGCTGTAAATCTTTATGGGAACAGAACGCCT
>NW_006408574.1:9151718-9167765 GCF_000296735.1 Chrysochloris asiatica
TAACCACTACACTACCAGAGCTCCTTGTGATATAAAAGAGATTAAATAAGTGAACAGAGTTCTGCGGGATCTCAGTACAACCAATAAAGAAGAACTGGCAGTGGACTGCATCCTTTGGGCCCTGGGTCCCTGCACTGAGACCCTCCTAGACCCATGGGAAGATTGATGCCAAGACACATGGAGCTCTCCAAGAGATGCCAAGCCCACAGATTCTGAAAGGAGACAAGGACCTTTCCCAGAGCTGATAGAGAAGGAAAGTTTTCCCCTAGAGCTGGTGCCCTGAACTTGGACTTATAGCCTCCTAAATTGTGAGAGAAAAATGTGTGTTTGTTAATGCCATCCACTTGCGGTATTTCTGTACTGCATAACGACATTTGCCTTCTTGCCTCTGAGCAATTGGAATGTAGAAAAGGGAAAAAGAGAGAGAGAGGATGGAGGGGAAACCTCTATTCATAGTAGCTACTTTTTCAAAGCTCCAAACCAGGTTGGCAGCTGAGCTAAGGCTTGAATCTAGACCATCGATTCTCAGACTTGAGCATCCGAAACAAAGGGTGAGGAGGTTGGGGTGGGCAATTGTTAAAACATGGACTGCTGCACTCTGCTCCCTGAGGTTCTGATTAAGCCTGGAACGGGGTCCAATGAGTTGCATTTATAATCAATGACATGCTGCTAAAGCTCCAGGACCAGGGATCTCCCTCTGAGCACTGGTCCAGCCCATCTCACTTCAAATTCCAGCATCTTCCAGCAATGCACCAGGTGAGGTCAATTCTACATTCTACTGCAATGCATCTCACTTCTAGTCTCAAATATAAATTTCCACGAGAATGCAAGGAAACCTGTGAGTGCCGGGACTTGATATGAATTTTCGGGGGTTTTCAGAATTCTCTGTCCTTGATAGGGTTTGGTCTGACCACTTTTCTATGACTCATTTTAGTGGCAAACATGTGAATTTTTCTCCTTCGGCAGGGCTCTGCCTTACACAGGTTCCAGTGTTCGCAGGTTTTGTTGTAATATGTGATGTTGAACACACACTTTTCGTATACCTCTGCAATTTGGGATTCTGGTTTTGAAAAGTAGCTGATGCTTTTCTGGACACAGACTGAAAAAGCTGACAGTGGAAGAAAAAAATGATCTAAACATTGAAGTCTGTGTTATTTTAAGTGTCTTTTAATGAAGGAGAGTATGGGTTTAGGGGCAGGGCTAACCAGTAACAGCCTACTGTGGCAATTGGTAACTTGGCTTTGCACATTAAATGTACATCAGGGGAAAAAATAAATCAGAAAATAAACAAGATGAACTCAAAATACTGTAGCAAATGTTAGGTTGAACTACTGCCAGGTGTGGAGGTGTAGAAAAATGAACACACATTTAGCAAGGCACAGAGCTGTTTAAATCCGTTTTGCAGAAGTTTCTGAAAACTGTAATTTTGGCATGGGTTGAAGAGTCACGTCAGTTGGTTTATCATGTAGGCAAACCAACAGTATCTGTTAGAACTGCCTCGTCCAGCCTTGGGTATTACATAATTGCTCTAAAATATCACCTTTACATATCTGCACAGTGGAAAACAGAGGAATGAATTCAGAAATGTCCTTCATACATTAAAAAGGTACCAGAAAGGTTACAAATCCTCAGTACATTCTCAGTGCTATGATTTAGCATTCAGTTACTAGCTGAAGGTGAGTGGTTCAAACTCATCATCCACTCCACTGGAACCAAGAATGACATCTGCTTCGGTAAAGATGACAACGTAGGAAGCCATGGGTGGGGGTGGGGGTGGGGGGGCACAGTTCTTCTCTGCTGGAATCATCTGGACAGCAATGTTCTGTTTTACATCTTAATAATTTGGGGAGTGCAGTGACTCCATATAAGCACTGGACTTTGAACCACAAGGTTGGTGGTTCGAGTCCACCAGCCACCCTGCGGGAGAAAGATGAGGTGGTTTTCTGCTCTTGCAAAGGCTTAAAGCCTCGGAAACCCTACACAGGGTTGCTATGAGTTGGAAGCAACTCAACAGCTCTTAAACAACAGCAAAGCACTCTTCATTCGGGAGACTCACATTGGTATTTTGGAGCAAATGAGCATGTGCAGGCAGTTCCCAGGTTATAAACGAGATCCATTCTGAACTCTGTCTTTAAGAATGTGTAGGTAAGTCAGACCAGACATGTTTGGTTCTTATTTAGCCTGGTTTTAGCACAAGAAATGGCTAAAAACCTTTTCAAAGATTTAAAAACTGCTCATGCATCAAGTGAAGGTATTTGGATGAAGAATTCCTGACAAGTAGTGGTTGTTTTGTGGAGTGTGGTAGCTTTGTAGAATAAACACTGAACTGTGAGCCACAAGATGAGTGGTTCAAGCTCACCAGCCACTCCATGGGAAAAAGATGAGGCTTTCTGCTTCAGCATTGGATATTCTATACAAGGTCACTAGAGTTGGAATCCACTCGATGGCACTTAACTAGAAACAAGTGTTGATGCAATTGTTTCAAAGTGAAGGCAAATTTACATATCATTAAAGGGACTCCTTTATCATTAAAGGAGCTCTGGTAGCGTAGTGGTTACGAATCGGGCTGTGAACCTTAAGGTCAGCGGTTCAAAATTACCAGCCGCTCCATGGGAGAAAGATGAGGCTTTCTACTCCCGTAAAGATTTACACCCTCGGAAACCCCGTACAAGGTCGCTATGGGTCGGAACCGACTCAACGGTGCTTAACAACAACAACAACAAAGGGACTACCAGTATACCTAATATGTATATATTTCTTTAAATTGTTTTTGGTTTATTTTATTAAATAGTGGAAAATGGATTATTGCCTCTGGTCAATGCTAGAGGCAAAGGAAAACTTTCAGTTGAGAGAAGCCAGTTGCCATGTGTTTCATGATTACTTGTCGATTTTAAATGGTGACATCTCAAATCTTCATTTATTACCTAGAAAATGGTTGGTGAGGGATAAGGGTGTAAGCAGGTGCCCTATGAACACGTTTGTCCTGCAAAGATATGGATGAAATATTGTAGACACGATCAGTATCTAGTAATCCTTGTTGCTAGTTACTATTGAGTCAGCTCTGACTCACACAACCTCACGGACAATGGAACAATGGATTACCCAGTTCTGTACCATCTTCATGCCTGAGCACTTTCTGAGGTTCTGTGGAGAGCCTCCCAACCTGAGGTGTTTCTCTCTCGGCATGTGTCAGACAATCTTCTGTTGTGACCCACAGGATTTTCACTGGCTAACTTTCAGAAGGAGATTTTCAGGTCTTCCTAGATTGTGTGATCCGAAACCTGTCCACTATAGTTGACCCTGCTGGCCTTTGAAACACCAGTAGCATAGCTCCCAACATCACAGGGGCACACAAGCCACTGCAGTAGGACAAACTGACAGGTGGAGCAGCAGTGTATACTCTATCTAGCCATTGGTTTCCTGGAGATTGTCAGAATAGCTCAAGTCTCTAGCTGGGGGCCTCAAGGGGGTCAGGGAATGGGGCAGGCTCTGCCTACACAGGGGCTCCATGCCCCTGACTCCCATTTCTGACCGTGGACCAAAGACCCAGTCTGACATGGAGGTGGAGGAGACAGACCCCAACCCAACGGCTGATCCTAGGGTGTCCTGTCCCATCTGTGAAGTAGGTTTCCTAAGGCAGCGTTTCTAGAAACTAAGCCATTGTTTGGAAGAAAACTAGAAAAGAAATCCAGGATGCTAGGAAGAGAGCAGGAAAGAGAAGCATGAGAAAGCTGTAGACCTGGAAGACAGTTTCAGAAATGCCTCCAGGTTCACACCAGGTTTTCTACCTCAGCTGTTCTTATCCTACTAGGCTTAAAGGCAACTCAAATCTATCTTTACTCTTATAAACATGATATATATACATATACACACATACCTATATACACATATATGCACAATTATCTATAATGCATACACACATATGCATACACACACATGCACAAACACATATCTCAATAATGTACACATATACGCACACACATATATGTACACATTATATACATGATACACTTGGCAGGGGAAAATGTACTTTCTCAAAGTAGAGCTGCCATTAATGACGTGGATGGAGTAACGCTCTCAGATATTTCTTTTGCTGATGGGGCACAGCGCAAAGTGAGAAGAAACAGCTACAAACATCCATTAATAATAAGAATGTGAAAGGTATGAAGTACAAATCTAGGAAAATTTGAAATTGTCAAAAATGAAATGTAACACATTTCAATATCAATATTCTAGGCATTAGTTGGTTGGTACTGAGATGACTTCAGCTCCTGGTGACCTTCTATTCTACAGATGAAAATGACCTGCCCCGGTATCGTACCATCCCTGACAGTCTCCCTCACTTTCGCTGGCCCACTAGTTCACCAATCATGATGTTCTTCTCTAACAGTGAAGATGCATCCAAAGTCTGTCAGCCAGCATTTAGGACAATATTCTGTGGTCCATAGAGTTTTCATTGGCTAATTTTCAGAGGTAGATTACCTGATCTGTCATAGTCTGGATGTTCCACTGAAACTGTTGGAAATACTGATTACATCATGACCAATATCAAAGTAACATGAAAACATTATATGACTCACTGACATACCTGTGGTGGCAGTAAAACTTAATCTCTACTTTTTATGATGCCCACACAATAGTTTCTAAATGATGGTACATTAGAATGTTCTGATAACTTCTGGACCCCACTCACAGGTATTTGGGTTCAGTTGGTTTAGGGTGAATCTAGATTTTATTGGTATTTAAGAACTTCTCAGCTACATCCTACCTTGGACACTAGTGACTTATAAACTTGTGAGCAACCACCCAAGATGGAACTATTGGTCACTCCCCATGCAGAGCAAAGGAGTGAAGAAAATCAAAGTCGCAAGGAAACAATGAGTCCAGAGGTCTAAATGACCATGTGAACTGTAGCCTCTACTAACTGATGGTGTCTGGTTACTACTACCAACCACTCTGATTAGGATCACAATAGAAGGTCCTGGATAGAGTGGGAGAAAATTGTGGAACAAAATTCAAAATAATAAAAGAATAAGACTTACTGGTTTTGTAGAGACAAGTGGAACCCCTGAGACTATATAGTCTTTACATACCCTTCAAGCCTAGAACTGAACCCACCCCCAGGGATCAACTTTCAGCCAAACAATAGACAGACCCATAAAGTAAACAATAGCCCCCCCTGTAAGGAATGTACTCGTCAGAACAGTCCAGAATCCTAGATCAAAAAGGCAGCATTTTCCCAAAAATAAAATTGAGAAAGCAGAAAAATAGATTAACGGAAACAGAAAACACAAGGAGGAAGTGGTATGAATGTTTTTACATGGTGGGGAATGCATTCAATATCACTAAACAAAATGTGTATAAATTGTTGAATGGAGAACTATTTTTCTCTATAACCTTTAAAATAAAATAAACTAAAACTCCACAGGTGATCACAGTGTACAGCCAGAATTCTGAACTTGTCTAGTAAGGGAAATAAGTTTCCCATGGATGGGCTGGAGATGTGATTTTACACATTTATCATTTTCTGTGTCTGCAGTGATATGTAAAAGGATTATCTGTGACCATATTTGCTGATGAAGATCAAAGACCACAAATAAACAGCATTATGATAAACGAAGAAATGATTGAAGTTGTCAAAGACGACTGCATTTTGCTTAGATTCCCAGTCAACACTCCTGGAAGCAGCAGTCAAGAAAACAAAAGATGGATTGTATTGGTCAAATCTGCTGCAAAAGACCTCTTTAAAGTGCTAAACAGCACAGATGCCAGTTTGAGAATAAAGGTGTGCTGACCATGGCATTTTGTTTTTGGAAATTTTGTTGTGAATTGAGTGAAGGTTTGCAGAGCACATCAACAGTTTTACATCTGATTAATTTCACACACTGTTTCATCTCAATGATTACAATCCCTTCCCTGAAACAACAGTTATCCCACTTTCTCCCTGTGCTTCCTATTCCCAGTCCACCCTCTTCCCCAGACCATTTGAACCTTATCCCCAGGTAAATGTTGCTTTTTTTATTTGAATGGTTGACTATTCCAAGGTAAGCATACCTCACTAGTGTTGTTGTCTCTTCTATGTAGCTTCCTACCACTTATTTGAAAATGGGGCCATGAACATTCTAGACCTGAAGGATGGCTGAGGGTCATAATCATGGGTTCCTCTAGTTGCTTTCTGACCAGTAAGTCTGGTCTTTTAAAGTAAGTTTGAGTTTTGTTCCACATTGTCTCCTACTCTAGCTGAGATCTTCTAACAGAATCCCTTTCAGAGCAGTTGGTAGTCAGGCACCATTCGCCTGTTCTCAGAGTCATGGAGAATGATGCTCACTTGTTCCATCAGTCCACAGGACTAAGTGATTCCATGGATCTCCATTTCTCATCACTCTTCTTTCTTCCACGAGTGGATAGACCCATAGCTGTACCTTAGATGGCTGCTCATGAGCTTTTAAGATCCCAGTCACTACTCACCAAAATAGGATGTAGATCGTTCTCCTTGCGGACTATCTTATGCCAACTGACCATGTTGTCCCCTGAGACTATGGTCCGGAGGCCCCAGGCCCAGCAAGTTGTTGTCTCAAGGTGTTTGGTGATGTCTGTTTTCATCATTTTGTTCCCTGTATGTTTCACCACAGGAGTCCTGGTGTGGCCCTGTAGGATAATGAACCAAAAGTTCTTTGGCTCAAACTCAGCAGCCACTCCTTGGAAACCCTATGGGTCAGAACTGACTCAACAGCACTTAACAACAACAACAACGTGCTCCCCCATATTCACAGTTCTTTTTGCAGCAAAGGTAAATACCCAGGTACAAATATCCTTTATTTGTGGGTATCCTCTCCACTTTCCCTCTTATATCTGTTCAGTCTGTGGATCTGTCCATGTATCTACCCCTAGAACACTGGGGTTGCACAGTTGTGTATATAGCAGTATTTACCTCTATTTCCTTTAACCCTTAAATTACTCCCTGTGTCTTCACTATTCTTCAGACCACCTCCCTCTTGTTGTATATTGCCTTCCCCATCATTTGAGTTAACATGTGTCTACCCTCTATTCACTGAATTACTCTCCCTTTCTTCCCATTCCTGGTAGCCATCAAAGAATGCTTTCTTTTAGCATAAAATCCTTTTCTTGAGTTTTTATAATAGTGGTCTCATGCAACATTTGTTCTTTTGTGATTGACCAATTTCACTGAACATAATGTTCTTCAGTTTCATTCATGTTGTGAGGTGTTTCTCAGATTCATCGTTATTCTTCAGTGTTGCATAGTATGCCAAAATGTGTTTATCCATTCTTTCATTGATGGGCATTTAGGTTGTCTCCATCTTTTTGCTATTATAACTAGTTCTGTGAAGAACATGGGTATGCATATATTTACTTGTATTATGGCTCTTGTTGTTGTTGTTACATGCTGTCGAGTAGGTTCTGACCCATAGCAACCCTGTATAGGGTTTCCGAGGAGTAGCTGGTGAGCTTGAACTGCCAACCTTGCAGTTCAAACTGCCTTGTGGTCTGGCACATTAACCTACAGTGCCACATCATGGCTCTTATTTCTTGGGAATATATATACCAAGTAGAGGAATTTCTGGGTCATATGGTATTGCTGTTTGAGGACATGCCATACTGTTTTCCACAGTGGTTGTACCATTTTACATTCCCATCAGTAATGTAGACGGGTCCCAGTCTCTCACCAGCATTTGTTGTTTTTTGTCATTTTAAACTTTGTTATTAATTCTGGGGTGAGATGATATCTCATTGTTCTTTTGATTTGGGTACCGATTAGGAGTTCTGGTGTGGCAATGGGGGCTAATGCATCAGACTGCAAAGTCGTTTGAACTGCAAGGTCAGTAGCTCAAGCTCACCAGCAGCTCCTTGGAAACCCTATATAAGGTCGCTATGGGTCGGAATCAACTCAACAGCACTTAACAACAACTACAACAAGGGGTACTGATTATGAACATTTCTTCATGTTTGTTGACCATCTGAATGTCTTCTTTGGTGAAGTATCTGTTCATGTCCTCTGCCCATTTTTTAATTGAGTTTTATCTTTTTCTTACAGATGTGTTGCAATTTTCTATACATTTTTTAGATTAGTTCCTTGTCTGATATGTCATTGCAAAAATGTTTTTTTTCTCCGTCTGTGGACTCTCTTTTGGTGAAATCTTATGATGCACGTAAGTGTTGATTTTTTAGGCAGTTCTAGTTGCCTATTTTGTCTTCTGCTGTTTGTGTTTTTCAATATGTTTGATAGTGTATCTGTGCAATGTATTACAGTCCCTAGTTTTTTCATGGTGATCTTTTTTGTTCTAGATTTTACATTTAGGTCTTTAATTCACCTTGATTTTTTATTTTTATTTTTATTTTTTTGTATATGGTATGAAATATAAATTTTATTTCATTTTTCTTCAAATGGACTTCAGATTTGCCAGCACCATTTGATGAAGAGACTATCTCTCCCCATTTAATGTTTTCTCAGCCATAGTATTTTGTGTGTGTTTCTTTTTATTACAGAAAATTTCATAATCTCTCTCTCTCTCTCTTTTTTTTTTTTTACTTTCTATTATGAATTGAATGAAGATTTACAAACAAAATCACCAGTTTTACATTCAACAAGTTTCATCTCAGTGATTGCAACCCCTTTCTTGAAAAAACAGTCATAGCTTTCTCCTGTGACTCCACTCCCCCCTCCCCCCACCTTCCCATCCCTTTTTGCTATTGTCCCTAGGTAGGTGTTGCCTTCTTGAGTTTGAAGACTGACTGTTTCATCATTCATAGTGAGCATTTTACTAGTGTTGTTATTCCCCTGATATACCTATCTACTGCTTGACTGAAAGTTGTTCTCCCTATGTACCCTACCTACTGCTTACCTGAAAGAGGGTATGTTCCTTTCCAGACCTGAAGGGTGGTTGAGGACCACAGTCTCAGGTTCCTCCCATCTCTTTCTGACCAATAAACCCCTTATTTTTTTGTTGTCTTTTTAAAAATAATCTTGAGGTTTGTTTCAGGACCTTCTAATGTGATCCTTTCTGGCCATTTGGTAGTGGTAGCTGGGCAGTGTCTAGTTCTTCTGGTCTCAGGGTCATGGACCTTGTTCCATTAGTCTGCTGACCTAGTTGACTCCCAGCACCTTCAATTCTATCACTCTTCTTTCTTCCACACATGGAGAGACCAATAACTACACCTTTAGATGGCTGCTCAAGCCATGGTATTTTCAATCACTTTGCATGCATGTGAAAGTTGGACAATGAATAAGGAAGATTGGAGAAGGGTTGGTGTATTTTAATTATGGTATTAATGGGGAAGAATATTGAAAGTACCATGGATTTCCAGAGAACAACAAGTCTGTGTTGGAAGAAGTACAGCCAGAATGTTCCTTAGAAACCAGGATGGAGACACTTCGCCTCTTGTAGTTTGGGCATGTTATCAGGATGGAACAGTCCCTGGAGGAGGACATCATGCTTGGTAAAGTGAAGAGTCAGAACCGGGCAGTGTTTTGTTCTGTTGTGCAACAACACACATATTTGCTAATGAATATTTAGAAAATAGTTCATTGGCACATACCATAGTATATGGGTGGGTAAGTGTGTTTGTGTGTGGGGAACTGGGAGTGGTAAATAGAGGGGTGGTAGGAAATATGACCTACAATTGAAAGTGCTCCAAGCAGTCTTTTGTAGAATTTCACTTCATTTGGCATAAAACAAATACAATGGAAGGACCAAATAGGATCATTAATGTCACCATTGAGCCTAGTCCCTCATCTCCAAGATCAGGAAGAAACTTCAGATCACAGAGCAAGTTCAGGGTTAAGCCAAACAATGGACCCCTTTCTTCTAAGTTTTCTTCAAATAGCTTTGTGCATTACTTGCTGAGAAGGCAGCATTTAATTGCACAAAGCCAGGAATCTCACCCAAGTCATCTTGATAACAAGGCCTATCACCCCATGAAGAGCCTCAAATCTGCCTTTGTTCGATGCTCTGGATTCTCAGTGACAACCCCAGAGACAGCCTTGAGTTAATGGTCTCGAGGGAGATGGATGATTTTCTTAAGTCCTACAAGAAGAAGAAGAAAAACTGACATGCCAAGCTTTCTCCAGGAAGGTAACATGCCAAGTCCCTGCCAAGGCTTCTCCTCTCTGTCTGGGCTGCCGCCCCAGCCCCTCTGCCTGCTGCTGTTTTCATGGCTGTCATGATTTCTGTCTCTTGGAGGAGAGGAGAAGGCTGCCAAGTTGTCTCTGTCCTCCTAGACTCTCATCTGACAGCTCGCCAGCGTCCCTCCATCTAGCCGCTAGTCTCTTTCTTTCTCTCACTCTCACATTAGTCTTCATTCTCCCTCAGGTCTCAACTATCACATCACTCACTCTCCGGCACTAGTGGCTCTTGCTCTCATCTGACTTTGTGGCTTTAAGCATCAGCATTCCCAGTGGAAATTCGAGCTGCCCTGACTGTGAGATTCTGAACACTGGTCCTTCATCCCTGATGATGTTTGCTGGGTTGCTGCTAAAATGGGTACAGAACCAACACCCTGGTCCCATTGCTACCACCACTCCCATTATGACCACCAGCTCCAAGCGTTCTTCTGTGACTCCCATAACCCCTCTCCTTCTCTGTAAAACCTTTCCTCATGGTATTAAAAAGAAAGGAAGTGGGCAGGGAAGAGACAGAAGAAAAGTCCAAAGGAAATGTTCACAAAAGATATACTTAGCGTTTGCATAGTTACTAGCTCTAAGGACTTTGGCATCACACACCTTGACTCTGGAGGCCAACTGTGTGGCTGTGTGTTATACAAAGTACGTGACCCTTGGACAAATTATTGACCTTTAGGAGTCTTTGAAAAATGGGGTAGCAAATGGTGTCTACCTCCAAGTGTTGTGAGGAATACATGATACAATCAATGTAAAGTACATAGCAAGGTATTTCTTTTGTTTATCAAGAAATTGATTCCAAGTTATGGCAACCTCAAGTGTGTCAAGGTAGAACTCTGCTCCACAGGGTTTTCCATGCTTGATTTTTCCAAAGTAGATTATCTTTATTCCAAGGCACTTGTGGGTGAACTCGAACCTCCAGCCTTTCGATTAGCAGCCAAGTGCCTGAACCATTTGCACCACCCAGGGAATCCACGGTACTGTGTGTTAATCATGGTATTCCATTGTAGTTGCTAAATAACATAATTTTATTCTAATTAGACTATATCCATCTAGCGATTATGATCTGTATGAATGACATGACCCATCTATAGATTGTGGTCTATGTGGATTAAATGAACTATCTATAGATTGTGATCCTATGGATTACATGACCCATGTATAGATTGTAATTCATGTGAATTACATGACCCATCTATGGATTGTGAGCCTGTTAATTACATGACACATCTACAAATTGCAATCCATGTGAATTATATGACCCATCTATAAATTATTATCCACATGAATTACATGACGCATCTATAGATTGTGGTCTGCTTGAATTACATACCAGCTTGAAAGATTACAGGTACCGAGATGCATCAGTCACACAGGATTCCTGTCATTTAATTACTGAAGTTTTGTCGTGAATCAGGAGTTGCACATTTTGCTTCTACATTCAACACAGCTAGCTTCCCTTTCACTTTTCACATTGTTTTTGCTGAATGCTCCAAATGCTATCTTTGTCTTTGCTAATGCGTATCTATAGGCTCTCCCAGATTTCTAGGTGGAAATCTACCATTCCCAACCTTCCTCCTTACAAAGTACCATCACATAGAGATCAAATTCACATTTCCAGACACCACATTCCTTTTTTAGAAAATATTTTTAAAAATTTGATCTAAGTATGTCCATGTTATTTTAGCTATAGTACAACTAAGCTGCTTCAACAAAGGGACTCAAAATACAGTGGCTTAAATATGATGGAAACGCACTGTTCTCTCACGCAGTCATGCAGAGGACTGTGTGTGGTCTCGGGTACACAGACCACAGGCTGTTCATGACCTTAGGCACTGTCTGTCTTGTTGGTGTCCCAACTCTTAAGATGATGTCTTCATCTGTGTGGTTGGCATTTCATCTTGATATCTCTGTTCCAGAAGAAGAGAAGTCCAAGGGAAATGGTTTCACCCTTAAAGAGATGACATGAAGGAAGCTTCCCACATCCTAAGCTTCATATGCGTTGGCTAAAATTGAGCTCCATCGTTACCTGTGTAGCTCTGGCGTGGCACTGTGGGTTAATGCACTGGATTGCTAAGTCAGTTTGAACTACAAGGTTGGCGGTTCAAGCTCACCAGCTGCTCTTTGGAAACCCTATACAGGGTCACTATGGATTGGAACTGACTCAACGGCACATAACAACAGTGGTTACCTGTAGCTCCATACTTTCCCAAGAGACTGGAAAATGTCTGTAACTGGAGGGGCAATCTAGTACAAAAAAGGAAAAAAGAAGAAGAGCTACCAGAGACATTTAGTGACCTTTTGCCATATGTATATGTGATTAAACGTTTGACTAGAACAGAAAATAACAGCTTTCAGTCCCACCTTCTCACATTCCTTAGAGGGGCGAATCTAAGTCTTTTTATTGTATGTCTCTCTAAATGATACTTTGTAGGCTCTAAATAGTGCCGTGAATCTGAACAGTGTTTAATCAAATCTCTGGTGTTGTGTGCTGTTGAGTCCATTCTGACTCACAGTGACCCAAAGTGTTAGACCAGAAGGATTCCATCGAGTTTCCTTGGCTGTAATGTTCATGACATCAGATCACCAGTTCTTTCTTCTACCAAGCTCCTGGGTAGGCTTGAACTGTCAATGTTTGGTTAGTAGCTGAGCACTTAGCTGTTGTGCTACCAGGTCTCCTTCGAAGTGAGTGAACTTGTTGTTGTTGTTAGGTGCCATTGAGTCAGCTCCAACTCACAGTGACCCTCTACACAACAAAATGAAGCACTGTCCAGTCCTGAATCATCCTTGTCATTGTTATATTTGAGCTCACGGCTGCTGCCTTTGGGTCACTCCATCTTTTTTGCCAACCCTTTGCTTTACTAAGTAGGTTCTAAAATATGGTGTGGTTCTGTAGGATAAGCACAGGACCACAAGGTCAATTTGAACTGCAAGGTTGGATGGTCAAACCCTATGCATGGTCGCTATGATCAGAACTGACCCGACAGCATTTAACAACAACAAAATATGATGGAGCTTATTGTGAAATTATGCACAGGCAGAAAAACCTCAGAATATGTTTTCTAAGCCAATGAATTTAGTGATTAAATTATTGGAAGCTGAAAAATAAACAGAGATCCCATAGTTTGGAAATGAAGGAATATATGTTTCATTTGTGGGTTAAAAAAAAAGGAAACACAATGGTGACTTGAAAATATTTTGAACTAAATGCTGATGAAAATGAAACAAACAATAATTTATTGCAACGACCTAATACAATACAGGAGTCTTGGTGTGGTGCTGTGGGTTAATGTGCTAGACTGCAATGTTGGTTTGAACCATAAGGTCGGCGGTTCAAGCTCACCAGTCACTCCTTGGAAATCCTATACAGGGCCACTATGGGTCGGGACGGAGCCCACGGCACTTAACAACAACAACAATGCAATACATAGAAGGAAATTTACAATCTTAAATGAATGTGTTAAGAAAAAAGGCTTAAAAAACCAGCAAAGCTTTCTCTCTAAGAACAGTAACAAGACAAAGATACAACCTTCTCAGCATTATATTTCTTAACATGTCTTACTGATGTTATTGTTATTAAGTACCATCGGATTGGTTCCAACTCATAGGGACGCGGAGTAGGACAGAATTGAACACTGCCTGTCCCGTGTCTTCCTCACAATTGTTGTTGTTTGAATCCATTGGTGCAGCTACTATGCCAATCCATCCAGTGAAGGATCTTCCTCTTTTCTACTGACTCTTTAATTTACCGTGCATGAGGTGTTTCTCTAGGGACTGGCTCCTCCTGATAACATATCTAAAGTATGTGACACAAAGTCTTGTCATCCTAGCTTCCAAGGAGTGTTCTGGCTGGATTTCTTCCAACGTACATTTGTTTGTTCTGCTTGCAGTCCATGGCACATTCAATATTCTCCTCCAGCACCATAATTCCAAGGGATTAATTCTGTGTGGATCATAACAAATTATGGATAACATTGTGAAGAATGGAAATTCTGGGACACTTAATTGTGCCCATGAGAAACATGAACAAAAACCAAGAGGCAGTCATTCAGATAGAACAAGGAACACTACATGGTTTAAAATCAGGGAAGTTGTACATCTGGGTTATATCCATTTACTATACTCATTCAATCTTGCTGATATAGTACAGTGAAAAGAAAAAGAAATAAAGGATTGAAAAAGTGTGAGTAAAGTATTATTTATTTATAGAACAGATGATGCAGAAAAATCCAAAGACTATAAATATAAATTATTAGAATTCATAATTGAGTTTAACAAGTTTCCTGGCTAGATATCAATGTATAAGTTAATGTCTTCTATAATCAGCAATAAACAAAACAGAAAATGAAATATTTTAAAGATTCCACTTAAAATAGTATCAAAATACTATGTATATAGGAATATATCCAAATAAAAGATGTGCAAGTCTTTGTAGATACAACTATATAAGTTATCATGAGATATTTAGACCTAACGAAGAACCCTAAGTTACGTAATGTTCTGCTTACTGCAAAGTGAGTGGTTCAAATCCACCTGTCATTTTGTGGGAGAAAAATGAGGCTATCTGCCCCTTCCAAGACTTAGAGTCTTAGAAACCCTAAGCAGCAGGTTCTATTCTGTAGTGAAGCATCACTATGGGATGGAACGGACTTGATGACAATGAATTTTTGTGTTTTTTTGAATAAATGGAGAGATAGTCTATGAACATAGATTGGGGAACTCAATCCTGTAAAAATTACAACTGTCCCCAAATTGATAAACAGATTCAATGTAATCCTAATCAAATACCAAGAGGTTCATTAATGGAACTAAAGATAAATTCCGTCAAAATTTTTATTTCAAAATGCCAAGGGCTCACAATTGCCAAGCTATTCTTGAAGATAAACATCCATGAAGGAGAGTTGACTCTACATAATGTTTAGTGAGTGTGGTATTGTTGTTGTTGTCATGTACCATTGAGTCAGTTCTGACTTGTAGCAACCCTGAATAGGGTTTCCAAGGAGCAGCTGGTGGGTTTAAACTGCCCACCTTGTGGTTAGCAGTCCAGTGCTTATCCTATAGCACTACACCAGGGTTAAGGATGGACAATAGACCCAAGCACAGGATACAGAAGACAAAGAAGAAACAGAGGTATGCATTTGGCCAATTAAATTATGATAAAAGAGGCACTGCAGGGAAGAAGGGGAAGGGTAGTGTTTCTGACAAATGGAACTAGACAATTAGATATTCAAAGGGAAAAAGGGATAGAAATCTACCCAGACTGCGCAGCATAATGAGATCAATTATAGATGGATTCTAGGCCTGAATGTGAAAAGCAAGACAATAAGGCTTTCAGAAGGTAACATAAGAGAAGATCTTCATGACTTTGCATTGGTGGAAATATGGAACCAGAGCCATGCCGATACCTATCCAACCTTGAAGCAGGAGGGAATTTGACCCAGTTTGCACTTTGAGCCCTGTTCAGGCTATAAAAACAAGACCTGCCCCATAGCTATTTCCATCATCAGTGTGTCTACCCTGTGAGGATACTCCCTACTGTGCTCCCCTTGCCTTCCAGTCCACTGGGTGCAATGGTTAAGTACTAGTGGTGCAATGGTTAAGCACTCAGTTTCTAACAGAATGACCCGAGGTTCAACCCCCGCCCCCAGCAGCTCTACAGAAGACTTGACTGTCTGTTCCCATAAAGAAGACAGTCAAGAAAACCCAAGGGGATATTTCTGCGATGTCATATATGGTCTCTGTGAGTCAGAATCAACTCAACACTACACAACAGCAGCCCTAAAAGTCGTCTAAGACCAACGGGGAGCACGATGATCTGTAGGATCCAAGGTTAGCAGTTCAAGCCCACCAGTCGCTCATTGACAGAAAGATGAGGCTTTCTGCTTCCATAGAGATGCACAGCCTCCAAAACC
>NW_006408574.1:9175612-9190094 GCF_000296735.1 Chrysochloris asiatica
TGAAGAAAGAGAAGAGAGACATGTGGAATGAATGTGATTCTGTATAAGATTCACTTAAGGAGCTCTGGTAGCATAGTGGTTACGAATTGGGCTGCTAACCTCAAGGTCAGCAGTTCGAAATGACCAGCTGTTCCATGGGAGAACGATGAGGCATTCTGCTGCCATAAAGATGTACAGCCTCGGAAACCCTGTACAGGGTCGCTATGAGTCGGAACCAACTCGATGGCACATAACCACCACCAGCATAAGGTTCACTTGATATGAGCAATGTTTCCTCTCCATAACCATTCAAGGTATCTTATCTCTTTTCACTTATAGGGAAACTGAGATGCACAGAGGGACAGTAATGTGCCCAAGGTCAAAGAGCTCTACAACCTTGCTTCTGTAAAATAGCCAACAAAGCTAGGCCACAGGGCACCAAAGTCACCGCAGCCTGCTCCCTTGATGTCAACATGGACCAATAACCCTGGATTAAAAAAAAAAGTAGAAGAAATTAATCCATGTATTTATCATCTGCTAATTCTAGTAAAGCATGCTTCTGTCATTTCTCTTCGAGTTGTTTTCTGTTGTGAGACTCATATTTGCACAGAACATATGTTTTACATATGTGTATACATTCTCCCAGCATCATTCATTCATTTAGAGTACTCTGGAATTTATAATCTTTTTATGACGATTTCCCCATAAGAATTCCATGTTTTCTGTTGGCTTCCCAAAGAAACTCAGGGTTCTAGTTTAACTTTGTATTCAACATTTGCTTAGATATTAGCCGCTCACTATCGAAGAAAAAAGCAACATAAAATGCTTTCCTTCATAAGCTTTAGTACTAAAAGTTCGGGTATAGACTTCTTGTTGCTAAGTGCTGTCGAGTTGGTTTCAACTCATAGCAACCGGATTCAGGGTTTCCAAGTCTGTCAATCTTTGCAGGAGCACACAGAAGTCTCATCTTTCTCCTGTGGAGCAGTTGGTGGACTCGAACCTCGAGGTTTCTGGTTCAGTGCTTATCCAAAGAATCAAAATGAATGCCCGTTTTCCTACCACCAGATGAGAGACCAATACTTTATGGCATGGGGCCTGGACATCCTTCCCATTCATATCCAACCTGCCTTTTCAGAGGCCACGGCCATGTTGACATAACATTTGAGGAAGGTTTTTTAAAAGCACCCTTGATTGATGCATAGCTGCATCTAACTCATCCTGCCAGTTGTTGTTAACTGCAGTTGAGTTGGTTCTACTCATAGCGACCTGTATAGGGTTTCTGAGGAGCAGCTGGTGGGTTAGAACTTCCAACTTTGCAGTTCGCAATCCAGTGCTAATCCTACAGCAGCACACCAGGAGTCCTTTTAGGCTTTTTGTTGTTATTATTTTTAAGCACCATAAAGTCAGTTCTGACTCACAGCAACCTGTATAGGGTTTCTGAGGAGTGACTGGGGAGTTTGAACCCCAGCCCTGTTGTTGTCAGGTGCCATCAAGCCGGAACCGATGCATAGCGACCCTGTACAGGGTTTCTGAGGCTGTACATCTTTAAGGGAGCAGAAAGTCTCATCTTTCTCCTGCAGAGAAGCTGGTAGTTTCGAACTGCTGACCTTGCAGTTTGCAGCCTGATTCATAACCACTAACGCTACCAGAGCTCCTTAGAGCTCCTTTTGTTGTTGTTGTTGTTAAGTGCCGTCGAGTCGGTTCCGACCCATAGCGACCCTGTATAGGGTTTCCGAGGGTGTAAATCTTTATGGGAGTAGAAAGCCTCATCTTTCTCCTGCGGAGCAGCTGGTAGTTTCGAACCGCTGACCTTAAGGTTCGCAGCACGATTCGTAACCACTGTGCTACCAGAGCTCCTTTAGGGACTTGAAAATAATCACTTTTATGGCTAATCCTTGCTTTGGTAAACACTGCACACCAAGTTCAATAACTTTGCTCATTCTAGGAGATACCGTAGATTAAATTCAATGGCATTGCATGTCTCTTGGCTGAAACAACAAGAAAGAAAGAAAAGATTGTAACGTCTCGTCTCCTCTTGCTAACCAGGGCCAACCCTGACTCACGGTGACCCCGGATGTGTCAAGAGTAGAACTGTGCTTCCTAGGGTTTCCAGTGGGTCACCAGACCTTTTTTCCACGTCACGTCTGGTTGGACTCAAACGTCCAGCTTTTGAGTTAGCAGTTGAGCAGTTAACTCTTTGTGTCACTCAGGGACTCTACATTCCCATTAAGCTACTTCTTTCGTCTCAAATTGGATGGAAGTTCCAGGATGGATCTCACCCTATAGGGAGATGCCACCAAAAGCTGAATCAGATATCCAGTACCTGCTCCCTCTTTCGTATTCTTCCCAGACATCATTTGCATACTATATAACCAAGTAACGTTTTCATCCAGAACAAGACCCTCAGCTCTGGCACTTAGAAGGAATAATAAACAAACTTGATGCTTCCCCCTCCCCCATGTTCCCGTAACCAGTCTCCTTCCAAGTTCCTTCTCTCCCTCTAACCCATGTTACTTCCTCTAACCCTCTACTCACTGAGACACATATAGGACATTCCCGTGGCCATCTGCATCTCTCGACACAGGTTCTTTCTAGAATGCCTTATTAATTTATATCCCCCAATAGTGGTGGTGGTCACATGCCGTCGAGTCGATTTTGACTCATAGTGACCCTATATAAGGTTTCCCAGGCTCTTTATGGTAGCAGAAAGTCTCATCTTTCTCCCATGTTGCCACTGGTGGATTCAAACTACTGATCTTGTGATTAGCAGCCCAGCACGTAACCCACTACACTACCAGGACTCCTTTTCCCCAAGGTTGTTATTGTTGTTAAGTGCCGTTGAGTCAATTCTGACAAACAGCGACCCTGTATAGGGTTTCTGAGGAGCAGCTGGTGGGTTTGAACTGCTGACCTTGTGGTTTGCAGTCTAGTGCTGATCCTACAGTGCCACACCAGAAGTCCTTCCCCAGAGGCAGAGCAACCAATAAAGAACACCATCCTGTTTGAATACCCACTCATTCCCGAGCTAGAGAAGAACTACAACTCAGCCTCTTTCTCTTTAGAGAGAAACAGCGTGGTGCAGTGCAAGAGAGCCAGGCAAGATGGATTGGCAATATGGTAGCATCAGTGAGCTCAAGAGGGGCAACAATACTGAGGCTGGCCCAGGATCGGGCAGTGTTTCGTTCTGTTGTGCCTAGGGTCGCTATGAGTTAGTACTGACTCGGCGGCACCTAACAACAACAACAACAGCAATCTCCTGGCTCAACAGCAACTAACAACAGACTAGCATTGTAAGTCATCCCAAACTTTCAGATACACAGACTTTTCATTAGGGTCCCCAGGTACCCTACAAGCAATCCCCCTGAATGAAACCAAACTGTAACACTCACGTCATCACATGAACTGTGAGCCTGCAGGTTAGAATAGGGTGCTTTGCTGGAGAAAGTTTGCTTTGGGCTCTTATTTGATCAGATAAAAGGAACCCCAATGAGACAATGGTTAAGTGCTTGACTGCTAAGCTACAGATTGGAGGTTTGAGTCCATCCAGTAACTATGCAGGAGATTGACCAGTGATCCCATAAAGAGAACAGCCAAAACAACCCAATGAGATCTTCTCTGCCACAAGGGGTCACTATGAGTCAAAACAGAATGATGTCCTCTAACAACACTCTAATAGGAGGAGACCCAGGCCAGAAAAGCAACTTTAGAATAAGGTGATAAGGGAGGAATCACTAAAATTTCCTGCAAGAAATGGGCCCTGAATTGTGGTGGGACAGGGCAGGTGAGCCCTGTGTGCCCAGGAATTAAGAAGGACCGGTCACACAGAGGCTGAGATTCAGAGCACAGAGCCTTTTGTGCCCCCTAAAAACAGATTAAGAGATCAGCTTATGTTTTCAGAACACAGGCATAGCTGGAAAATATTGCTAGTTCGTTTCCAGACCCCTGAAATAAAAGGAGTCAGACATTGTTTGAAGTTTCCCAGTGCCTATGAATGCCATGTGGGCACTGGACTGGGGTCTATGAAGTGTAAAATAGCAGATGAAAAGGTTGAAATCATGCAAGAATAACCCAAAAGGAACACAGAGATACGAAGTCAGGCCATGGTTTTGGGACGTGGTGTCTATTGATAGACTGGCCCAGTGCAGTGTGGCCACAACATTCAGCTTGCAAGAGAAATACAACGAAGTAAAGGGAGGGCTGTCTGCGGAAACAGAGAAATGCTCTAGGAAACCCTGAGGAGTCAGATTCCTCAGAGGCAGAGTGCACAGATGAAGCAGTGGAGATAGAAATCATGCAGGGAACACTTGTTGTTGTTGTTGTTAGGTGCCATCAAGTCGTGACAGACTCATAGTGACCCTATGCACAACAGAACGAAACACTGCCTGGTTCTGGGCCAACCTCACAATTGTTGCCACGCTTGAGCCCATTGATGTTACCACTTCGCCAATCCATCTTGTTGAGTGTCTTCCTCTTTTTCTCTGACCCTCCACCTTACCAAACATGATATCCTTCTCCAGGGACTGGTTCCTCCTGACAATATATTCCAAGTATGAGACGAAGTTTCGCCATCTTGTCCTCCAAGGAGCACTCTGGCTGCATGCACTTCTTCCAACATCTGTTGGTTCTTTTGGCAGCCCACTGCACTTTCAATATTCTTCTCCAACACCATAACTCAAAAGCATCAATTCTTCTACGGTCACTTAGCTGAGATCAAAATGGAAAGAGCTGTGTTTCTCAGGGAGCCTGACAGAGCACCAGGGGAGTCTCAACAGAGGGGCAGCGTGTCAGAGGGACCCAGCATGCTCCACGGATGGCGGAAGGCCAATCCACCAGAGCAGCATGGAGGACGAGCAGGAGATGTTTGGGGTGTCACTCTCTCTTGGACTGCATATGGCCCAGGGTTTTGCTTTTGATTATTTATAACTATATGTTCGTTCTCTATGGCTGCTCCAACACCTGCCTTAAACCAACACAAAGCTAGTATCTTACAGTTCTGTAGGTTGGAAGTCCAGAATGGATCTCCAAAATCCAGGGGTCAGCAGGATTCTGGAGACTCGGGAGGAGAATCCATGGCTCTTGTCTTTTTCAGAGTCTAGAGGCTGCCTGCAAGGAGTCCTGGTGGTGCAGTGGGTTAAGGGCTGAGTTGCTAACTACAAAGTCAGTGATTCAAACCCCCCAACTGTTCTTAGGGAGAAAGATGAGACACTCTGCTTCTCTCAGAAGCCCTAAGGAGCAAATCTCCTCTGTCCTAAAGGGTCAGTATGAGTCAGAATCGAGTTGACAGAAGTGGGTGGTAGAGACTGCCCATATACCTTGGTTCATGACCCCCTTCCTCTAGCAACATCCTGCTGAGGCTTCCTCACATTGGCATCTCGTCTACCTCCCTCTTCCACTTATAAGAACCCTTGTGCACATCTGGGCAATGCAGTTCTGATCTGTGTTGTGAAGTCAACTGATTAACAACCTGAATTCTTCTTTGAAATTCTGGGGATTTGGAAACATCTGTGGAGAACTATTATTCTGCCCACAAAAGAGGGGGACCCCAGTTGGGAAATAATGAATTTTTTGGCAGTATGGTAAGGGATAAGGAGTGCAAACATGTTGGTGGATGAACTCAACCCTGGTTCTCCATGCGGGCTGCATCTTGTAACCATGTGAAAAGTTTAAAAAAGTACTAATAGCCAATTATAAAAGCAGGACAACGAATACAGAAGCCCAGAAAAGAAATGATGCATTTGAAATACAGTGTTGGCAAACAATATAAAATATCTACGGGCTGCCAGAAGAATGAATAAATCTGTCTTTGCAGAAGTCCAGCCAGCATGCTCCTTAGAAGCCAGCATGGCAAGGCTTCATCTTATGGTCTTTGCATATGTTATCAAGATGGGCCAGTCACTGGAGAAGGACATCATGCTTGGAAAAGTAGAGGGCCCGTGTAAAAGAGGAAGACCCTCAATAAGATGGATCGACACAGCGGCTCAAACTGGGCAGTGTTTATACCTAGGGTTGTATAAGGGTCGCCATCAGTCAGAAACCACTTGTCAGCACTTAACAACAGCTAGAACCACAAGTACGCAAGTGATCCCTTCTGATAGTCTAAAAGGTTTGGGATGGTTCCAGGTGTAGGAACTTTGGGCTCCGTAGCTCTGTAGAACTCAGGTGATTTTAATGGCATTACTGATAAACACTGATGTACGACATGGGGTTGCTATCCCAACTCTAGAGAAGAATGGAATCCCAGAGCACAAATGTCCTAAAATTCGAAGTTCTCTTCTGATTGCTACCAGCTACCTCTGCTATGGTGCGTGCACTAGTGGCATCTTTAATTTACTTATAACATCAAATTTTTCTACAACATCTACACTTTAAATGCCCTTGCTAAGTGCTGTTGAGTCAGTTCCGACTCATAGCAACTCCGTGTATGGTTTCTGACAAGCCACTGGTGGGTTTGAACCAATGACCTTGCAGTCCAGCTCATTATCCTGCAGCATTAAATATCCTTATGAAGTAAAGAAATCTCCCCCCAAGAAAAAAAAAATTAGTTAAAATTGCATTATACAAATTTTAAATAAACTTTCCCAATCTGCCTAAACTTGTTTTCCAGACTTTTTTTTAACAACAACAACAAAAAAAATCACATCATTAAAAGTTTATCCGTAATTTGTTTATTTCACTGTATCGATAAAGTCCTCTTTGTTGTTAGGGGATGTTGAGTTGTTCCAACTCTTAGCAACCAGAATGAAAGTGTACTCCTGCCCCATAGAGTTTCCTAGCCTGTAACCACAAGGTTGGCAGTTCAAATCCACCAGTTGCTCCTTGGAAACTCTAAACAGGGTTGCTATGACTCCGAACTGACTTAACAGCACTTAACAACTATCGCTATGGGGGAAGACCACCAGGTCTTTCTTATACAGCACTGCTGGGTTGATTGGAACTGCCAAACTTTTGATATAGCCAAACACTTAACCATTGTACCACTCGGGTTCCTTTTAAAGCCTTTTATTAGTCTTGAAGAGTTAACCGACTGATTTCATTCACTTTAATGAAATCTGTTTTCACGAGGCTTCTCTCTTTAGTGTTTACTTTTGTAAACACGTCACCATATCTCAATCCATTTATGCGTTTTCGATTTTGCGGTTTTCCTGATTTTACTTTATTTCCTTCTTGCGTGGAAAGTGGTTGGTTGTTGCCATGGTGATTCTAATTGATTTATTTCTGCTGTTTTTTGCAGGCTTTTAAAAAAGATTTCCACAATACATCCTTCATATTGTTATTTTTATCTCTGTAAATTTGTAACGGCCTCTCCAAAGGGGGAAAAACTGAAGTAAACCAGGCTGGGTAACGGGCCTCCAGTGCCATTTTGCTCCATGCTGAAGTCTGTAAAGATGGAAGGAAACAGAGAGGAAGAGGCAGGGTGGGAAGGGCAAGGAGGAAGAGGACGAGAGTTCAAAAGCAAACGGGACAAGTTCAGCAGCATGAGCCAGGGGCAAGGCAGGGGCAGGGGGTATGCTTTGAGAATAATTGAACTTGGTGATGTGGCTCAGCTCTGGTAAGTGATGGAGCAGAGGCAGGAGAGGGAAACCAGGTGTCAATGTCTCCATTTTCTTTGTTCTTCTGGTAGATCTCAAAATTTCCTATGCTTCTGCTACATACATGCACACACACACACACACACACACACGTGTCCTCAGGAGATACATCAGGATCAGCTCGCATGCTCGTTCAATGAACCAGAGATGTGTTTTCCGATCTGATACAAAACCCAGTTGCTGGTGAGTTAATTGTGATTCCTGGTGACCCCATGTGTGTCAGGTAGAACCATGTTCCTCAGTGGACAAGTTTTCATATAGATCACCGGGCCTTTCTTCCGAGGTGTCTGTTGGTGGATCTGAACCTTGAACCCTTGGCTAGACTTAAACATGTTAACTGTTTGCACCATCAAGGGACTCAAAGATACCACCCACAAATAAATTTAAAAAACCCAAACTCATTGACTCATAGCCACCCTGTAGACAGAGTAGAAGTGCGCTATGGGTTGCCATGGCTATATCTTATGGAAGCAGACTGCCACATCTTTCTTCTTCAGAGCAGCAGGTGGATTCAAACTGCTGTTCTTGCAGGTGAGCAGCCGAGTGTCTAACCACGGTGCCAGTAGGCGGCTGGAGTAAATTCAGGTCATAGAAAAGTGTGACATACTGGCTGATCACGGGGTCACCGCTCAAACAAACTATAGCCTGACAAGCCAGGCTGCACGTGTCTGTGGGTTTGCACGCTTGTCAGGTGCATCTGGAGAAGCACAGGCTTTCTGAGAATTGAGACAAGTAGGAAGTTGTCCCCAGGGAGGGGAATATTTTAATATAATGGACAATGATCTCATAGATAGACTACAATATGAAGCAGCCATGCCATCTGGTGCGTACCAGTTACTGTCCAGGCTACCTCGACTCATGGTAATCCCAGGTAGGTCTGCATAGTCCAAGGACAGATTTTTCAGAAACAGAGCACCAGGTCTCTTTTCTGAGGCATTCTGTAAAGTCAAACGTCCAACCTCTTGGTTAGCAGCTCAGTGCATTAGCCATTTCACATTTCACGTAGCCTTGTTTTCAAAAAGTCCATCAACTGGAGCCAAGGGCATAATGCTGGAGTATGCCACAGAACCAGCAAGTTAGTTATACTGAAGAGTTCTGGAGTTCACACAGGAATTACTGTGTGCAGAAGACGTAAATAGCCAACACATCTGCTTTAGAGAAAAATCGAGCCTCAACCCATTGCTTGAAAAACAGTGAAGACGTTTGATGAGGTGTTCCCTACAAGCCAGTTCAGATTCCAACTTTACAACAAAGAAACATCGCTGCATCCCGGTGTGCTCAGTTAGAAACAGGTCTTAGTGACAGCAAACATGATTTATCTGTGGAACTCATTACACTGGACAATGTGAAGTACGCAAATGCTTGGGAGAAGTGCCTGGAACAGTCCACCATGAAACTTCTAGATAAATGATGATGCCCTTGTTCTCAGGGTACAAACATAAGTGTGTTTCCGATAAATGCATTTTATTAGGTTTTGTTTCATAAGCCCACCCTATTATAAATTCAGAATGGTTAAAAGAAAAATTTAAGATCCTTTCTTCCTTTGGCAGTCAGAACAAGGTTTTTAAAACCAAAAACATATGTTTAAATATAGCGCCACATGTTCCAGCTAGTTATTGACAAGATACTGACATGTGTTTGAGCTTCAGAGATCTCAAATCTCTCTTTGGTTCTCTCCAACACACTGTTTCACACATACACACACATGTGCATGTGCACACACAGACATAAACACACACACATGTATAAACAGTGCACACAAAGACATGCATACACACATGTGCACACAAAGGCATGAGCACCTCCCCTATACCTATTGGAACTTCCAGTCTTCAGCAGGTAACAGGGATTTGATTGCTACGTGCAGAAATTGACCTGGAGAGGACATGGGGGACAAATGAATGAGCCTTGGCAACTTCTGAATACCCGTTAAGCTTATCTGGTTTGTTAGTTATATACCTATATGGAGCTCTTCATCAGCTCTTCCTTGGTAAGTAACAACAGCATTGTGCTGGGCTCATCTTAGCACATCACAGCAGGAACATAGCTCTGGGAATAATCTGACTGTGCTCCTTTTGGTTGCTAGATCCTGTGTTTGGAGCCTTACAGATCTGAAAAAATGGGCAGTGAATTAATCCAGGGTCCCAGCTGGGACACTCTAATGTCTATCACCACGGTCGTTTTGAGACCATGCTTCACATTTCAATGTGGAGAAGCAGAGGCAACAAGGCAGGTCATCTCGGGGAGCTACAGGAGTCCCCAACCGGCTATCTGACTTCGGCTCCAGTACTCGCTAAAGGTCTTATCACCTAGCATTCTTCCTTTCAACCTTAATTTATTCCTTTACTCAGGGTCACACTAGCGTCCTGGTCCAATGGTCTAAAGACTCAACCTTCCCCAATCCTTCTGGACTGAGTTTCTGTTCATGCAGCAGCCCCCACTAGGAAAACACTTGCCTGCTCACTCCTATTTTGGCATCTACTTCTTGGTTGACCAGGACTCAAACCACATGCACACTGTTTAGCCTAAAAGGTGAGTTCTCTTCTCTAGCTTAAAGAAATACATCTTTATATGGTCAATGAATGTAGCTCTAAATTGGTCTTATCCTGGAAAAGGGTGTGTGACATGTATGACATAGTGTTGTCACCTGTAGATTTGAATCCTGGATTAAGCTGGACTAAAATTCCAATGTAAACTCTGAATTTATGCTATTTTTCAAGAAATCAAAGTACTTTCTCTAATCCTAACATCATTAATAATCACTCCATCCTCCTGAGGTTACTGAAGCATTGTTTTCTAGAACCCAACTTTCACATAAGTCAGAATTACACACTTGCCAACTACAATATGCTCTTGGCCTAAGTCTCAACCTTCATGTGATGGATGATATTGGTGAGACTTGGCCTTATAGTGTTGCTAACATGAGAGCTGCATCCTAAAGGAAGGCGGGTAGGCAGTGAACTGCCACTGAGTTGGTTCACGGCAGCCTTACGTAACGTGTAACACAATGTAACACTGCCTGGTGGTGTTATCCTCACAAGGGAGGTATGTGTACATCCATCATTGTAGGAATTGTGGAAATCGGTCTCTCCAAGATCCTCCCTCATTCTGACTGGACCTCCACTTCACCAAGCATGACAGCCTGCTCAGCAACTAAGCTTTCTGGTAATGTGTCCAGAGCAAGTGAGCCAGATGATGCTTTGCTCGGTTCCAGGAGGTTTTCATTGACTAATTTTTGGAAATAGAAGCAGGTATTTCTTCCTAGTCTTTCTTAGTCTGGAAGCTCCACTGAAACCTGTCCACCATGGGTGAACCTGCTGGTATTTAAAGTATCGGTGGTCTAGCTTCCAGCATTGCAGCAATGAACAAGTGTCACAGGACCACACACAGATAGACTGGTGATGGGACCACATGGACAGATCAGAATACACTTAGACCACTCTAGGAAATGCAGAATTTGGGGATCTCTGGAATAACAGTCAAACCACTTTCCCTCTCTGCACCTGAAAAAACAAAACAGAGTCAGGGAGAGACCGAAAGGTCATCTTTTGAATATTTGCTAGATCTTAATCTGGCTTTTGGGTGATCACGGACCCATCCAATCCTAGGTAGTACAAATAGAAAGTTGCTGAGGGCCAGAATGAGACAAAGTAGAGAGGGGCATGTGACCAGTGGACAGATTTCAGGGGAAAGAACAGGTAGTCTGAGAAGATGTCAGCTGGAAAACAAAAGTCCAGAGAAGGCCTTCATGTGTGTAGATGTTTGTGTGCCCATGCATATGTGCACTCACATATATGTCTTATTGTGTGAACATGTGTAGATGTGTGCATCTCTGCATGTATGTGTATATGCCATATTGTGCAGATGTGCACATATATCTTATTGTGTGCATGTGTGTAGATGAATGTTTCTATGCACATGTGCATATGGGCACACATGTCAGTGTGTGTAGATGTGTGCATCTCTGTGCACATGTCTTATTTTGTGTGTGTTCCTATGTGCATCTGTGCATACGTGTGCCTCCATGCATATGTGTGTGCACGCATACCTTATTGTTTGCATGGGTGTAGACATATGCACCTGTGCATATCTGTGTACGTGTGTCTTATTGTGTGTATGTGTGTAGCTGTGTGCCTCCATGCATGTGTGTGTGCACACACTTTATTGTGTGCATGTGCATAAGTATATGCACTGGTTCATATATGTGCACACATGTCTTATTGTGTGTACGTGTGCCTCCATGCATATGTGTATATGTACACATGTTTTATTGTGTGCATGTGTGTAGCTATGCACACCTTGCATATATGTGCACATGTGTCTTATTGTGTGCATGTGTATAGCTATGCACACCTTGCATATATGCACACATGTGTCTTATTGTGTGCATGAGTGTATATATGTGCACCTGTGTAGACATGTGCACATGTGTCTTATTGTGTGTATGTGTGGCTCATGCATATGTGTGTGTACACACATAGCTTATTGTGTGCATGTGTGTAGACATGTGCACCTTGCATGTATTATGTGTATGCATGTTCATGCATATGTATGTGTGCAAACATGTCTTATTGTGTGTATGTGAGAAGGTGTACACACACCTGTGCGCACATGTGCACATATGTTTTATTGTATGCATGTGTATAGATATGTGTGCACATGTGTATCAAGTATTATGTGTATGTGAGTAGATGTGTGCATCTGTGCACTTTTATGTGCATGTGTGTGTATATATGTGTGTATGTGCGTAGTGTGGGGTGTTTGGGGAGTTGAGGAGAGACACAGAGAGAGATCTGAGATCTCTGGAGCTCCAACACCTGTCAATATCCAGGTGGTAGCTCCACTGCACACCTGAGATGGTTTCTACTCTTTTCCTCTTGTGCAGAAGAAGCGTTCTAATTCTTCCGAATGACAGCCGTTTTATTGGGTGAGCCATGGCAGGAAATCAAGGCTGGGGAGATGCTTCGCCCTATGAGACTCCAGTCCCTGATCTGCTGAGAGGACGGTCCAGGACACTGACTTTGCACATACAGGACAGAGTAACACTGGGTCATCACACTGCCCAGAAAACAAAGAGCCTTCGCTTTCCTTCATTTCACTTCTAGCCACATGTTTCTGAACAATTCATTCAATATTCACATGAAGTGAGCTATGGGCTTTTCTAAATAGAGCTCTTACATCTTAAAAATAAATTGAAGCTTTTAAAGCTCTGTAATTATCTTGTCTATTATCTCATTTGCAGCTTCATCTTTCATTTCTTCCCTTGATCTTTCTATCTGGATGGGGGTTTGCCATTTTTGCATAGCGTTTAAAGCAAATCCAGGGTATTTTCAGAGATTGGGGGCAGGGCAGGAGAAGAGACATGTCACAATTCATGATACTTGCTCTTTTTACCCGCCCCCTCCCCCCCTGGAAATTAACTCCTCCAGCTCCTGATGAGTAGTAACCACCTGGGCATTTGGATTCTGAGTAAGAAATCTAATTGTATCATTTCACTGCTATGATCACACTTTAGAATGGGCATTCTCAATAAGTTCCTGCAGTGTGGTGTTTGTACCTATTTTAAACTGCAGATTCTTAAGAATCCTTTGGTAATGATCTAAATAATTTAGTGCTTAGTGACTTCTGAAAAGTAAACTTTTTTTTGTGTTTTTGGACAGGAAAAGTGTATAAGAAAAAATGTTGTAAGTCTCAGATAAATAATCATATTTGACTGAAATACTATGTAAATAGACATAAAGAGACATACACCTATGACGTTTCTAATGGAAAAGTATTGTGTACTCATACAAGACTAAAAAATACAAAAGTATATCATATAAAAGAAATATAGACTAGGAAGTAGAATAACAAACATTTATTTAATTGTTTGGTGGGACCATCTTCAATATTTTGGCATCTTTCTTTTTAGTATTTTACAACACCCACACACACATTGCTTATAAAGTTCAGACCATAAAAGTAGAGAATTTAAAATATTTTTTAATTAATTAAAAATTTAAAAATTTCTTAAACTAATCTTATATAGTGAATTTTTTTCTATATACTTCTGTAGCTATTAAAATGTTTTAAAATGATTACATACTCTTCCTGGTGCAGCACAATAGGATAAGCACTAGACTGCTAATTTTACAAAGTTAGTGGTTCAAACCCACCAGCTTCTCCTTGGAAATCCTATACAGGGTCACTATGAGTCTGAACTGACCTCATGGCACTTAACAACAACAACAACAACAACAACAACAACACAACATTCCATAATAAGAATTTATCATCAATTTTATACAACTATTGCAAAGCATATTACCCTTGTTGTTGTTGTTAAGTGCCATTGAGTCAGTTCTGATTCATAGTGACCCTGTATAGGGTTTCCAAGGAGTAGCTGCTGGGTTTGAACTGTCAACCTTGTGGTTCACAGTCCACTTCTGATCCTATAGCACCACACCAGAATCCATATTACCCTTTGTCGTTGTTGTTGTTAAGTGCCATCGAGTTGGTTCCAACCCATGTTGTTGTTAGGTGCCATTGAGTTGGTACCGACTCATAGTGACCCTATACAGAACGAAACACTGCTTGGTCCTGGGCCAACCTCACAATTGTTGCCACACTTGAGCCCATTGAGACTGCCACTTTGCCAATCCATCTCGCTGGGGGTCTTCCTCTTTTTCTCTGACCCTCCACCCTATCAAACATGATATCCTTCTTCAGTGACTCATCCCCCTGACAATATGCCCGAAGTATGAGAGATGAAATTTGGCCATCCTGGCCTCCAAGGAGCACTCTGGCTGAACTTCTTCCAACAAAGATCTATTGGTTCTTTTGGCAACCCATTGTACTTTCAATAATCTCCCCCAATACCATAACTCAAAAGCATCAATTCTCCTACGGGCTTCCTTATTCACTGTCCAGCTTTC
>NW_006408574.1:9191490-9213080 GCF_000296735.1 Chrysochloris asiatica
TCCAGTGCATTAACCTACAGTGTCACAATATTACTCTTAGGTTACTCCAAAATTTTCACCGTTATAAATATTGATGTTCATAAACATCACTATATTACTGATGGTTTCTATAGGACATTGAGGCAGAAGTATTGGATCAAAGTGCACTAATATTTAAAAAGCAAAGGTCAAATGACTAATTTGGGAGGGATTCCCAGGCACATACTTCCTTTCTGGCTTCAGAGTAATCCAGAAGCCAAATTAAAAACTCAGAAGATTCCTTCAGGCAGTATGGCACCAGGGGAAGAGGGGTTGGTCTTGAAGGTTCTTTCATGCTGGTCATGAAGAGAGCTGATGTCTATGAACGCATGTCTTTGTACTCAAACCTACTGCGCTCTAGACAGCTCTTGGCTTGCAATATTGCCCACACTGTAGAGCACATTAGAATCTCTGTATGTGCCCATGTTACTCATCACCAGCAACAAAGAGCTATGCTTGTCCCAGATGAAATGTTAACTTAAGGGACTGATTGATGCTGAGTGTTGGGCTTTCACTGGGAGATTATTCCAACACTAGAAGAGGGGTCTAGTCTAATCCGCACTGGAGAGCTTAAGTCTAGTCTAGTGGTACAGTGGGTTAAGTTCTAGACCGCTAACTCAAAGGCTAATGGTTTGAGTCCACCAGCTGCTCTACGGGAAAAAGATCTGGCAGTTTGCTTCCATAGAGATGGCAACCTTAGAAACTATTGGGTAGTTCTACGCCGCCCTGTTGGGTCGGTACGAGTCAGAATTGACTAAAAAGTACCAGGGAAGAACCTGGCAGAGAAGGAAACAGATTGGCATGACAAAAATTGAGGAAGGAAAGGAGGTTAGTTGGATGCAGCTGTGAAAGCTATTTCTATACATTGCCGTTGTTAAGTGCAATACAGTGCTTATCCTACAGCATCACACCAAGACTCCATTTCTAAAGATGTTATTAAGTGCTGTTGAGTCTGTTCCAATTCACAGCGACCCTGTATAGGGTTTCTGAGGAGCAGTAGGTGAGTTTGAATTGCTGACCTTACAGTTCAAACTGACCTTGCTGTCTAGTGTTTTCATTATCCTACAGCACTGGCGTAGCGCTGTGGGTTAATGCGCCAGACTGCAAAGCCATTTGAACTGAAATATCGGCAGTTCAAGCTCACCAGCCGCTCCTCAGAAACCCTATACAGGGTTGCTATGGGTTGGAACTGACTTGATGGCACTTAACAACAACAGTGCCACAGGCGTAGTGATTACAAATCAGGCTGCAAACCTCAGGGTCAGCAGTTTGAAACTACCAGCTGTTCCGTGGGAGAAAGATGAGGCTTTCTGCTCTCATAAAGCTTTACAGCCTTGGAAACCGTGTACAGGGTCTCTATGAGTCAGAACTGACTCTATAGCACATAACAACAACAACAACAGTGCCATACCAGGATTGAAAGGTGGTTATGTCAATTCTTTCCCAAAATTACATAAATATTGTTGTTGTTAATTTTTAAATTGAGATTCATAGGGTTTTCACTGGCTAGTTTTCAGAAGTTAATCACCAGGCTTTTCTTCCTATTAATATATACTTTTGATTCTTTTATTATTTTTTCTGAAAGTGTCAATATAATATTCAATATTGTTAGCCAAAGACATCAATTCTTTCTTGGTCTTCGTTATTCTGTTGTGAGATTGTTGTTGTTATTAGGTGTTCTGACTCATAGCGATCCAATGCACAACCGAACAAAACAGCCCCATCATACGCCATCCTCACAATTGTCATGTTTGAGTTCATTGTTGCAACCACTGTGTCAATCCATCTTGTTGAGGGTCTTCCTCTTTTTCACTGACCCTCTACTTTACCAAGCATGACGTCCCTTTCAAGGGATCAGTTGTGAGCTAGAATTGCAAAATATTGGATGTGGGTTGTGAAGCAAACAAAGTAATGGAGAATGATGTCTAGTTATTGACTCCAGCAACTGGAGTAATGATGTTACCATTTCCTGAGGGGGAGGGGGCAGCACCATGGGAGGAGCAGGTAAAGGATGGAGGAGAGTTAGACGTTCTTTACTGGACGTGTTACATCTGAGATACCTGTCAGACATACACATACAGCCATCAAATATCCATAAAGGGGATTTGAGAGTTCAAGGAAACTTGTCCGAGATGGAGATGTAATCTGAGAATCCTCAGAATGTAGGTAACATGCCAAGTGATCTTGGGTGAGATAACTTCTCGAGAGAGTGTGGTGAGAGAAGAGAGAGCTGAGCCTGTTTTATAAAGTCTAGAATTGTACCAACAATTAGACATTAGAATGAAACACGGTGGGGAGGTCAAGAATGATAGGTGCAAGAGGAGTGACCAGAAAAATATGCCAGATGGTGAACCTTGGTAAAATAACGTATAGCTCAAGTAACTTACAGTCGAAGTTACAGACTGAAAGGAAGTTATTAATAATTATGCCAAAACAATGGATGTAAACTTGGACAATCTTGGGCAAACAAGAACACAGGATCAGCGCAGCCACTGCTACTTTGCTCCGATTGGTTTCACTGGACTTGTAGCATTGACAGTCTGGTTGGTGTGGACTGAGAACGCAGAGGGAGAAGAAATGTAAATAGGAAATGTGGGCAACCCTTCGAGGCAACTGAGAAATGGGGCAGGGGCAGAGGATTATGAAATCAAGGAAAATGTTTTGTCAGTGTTGTTTTTAAGTTGGAAGATATTATAGAATGTTTGTGTGCTTATATGGAGGGTCCAGGAGAGCAGAAAAATCGATTACATGGTGGAAAAGGAATAAATATAGAAACAGAATCCATGAGCAGAGTAAGGCAGGGATTCCTTACACTGAGGGACGGAGGCGGTCAACTGTGAGTGGACACAGCTCATCCTTTCTATTGGGGAGGCAGACTATGTGGGCACAGGTGGACACAGCTATTAGATTTGACGGTGAGAAAATGAGTTCATTCTCTTCTTGCTTTTTTAGCCAAAGCAAGTGAAATTCTTCTTTTTTGTGGAATCCTCTTTTCCTTCCCACAAGGAATTGCAGTTTACCATTTGGGGACCTTTTTCTTCATAGGTGCTAAGAAGAGAGATGTGAGTGATTTTCTTTCTCAGGAAAATGGCCCGATATGGAACTTTTCATAGTTTACCTGCAAATGTGGAAATTCTCCGAGGTCCAATTTAGATCTGGCAGAGAAGATGGATATGACTCGTCAGTCAGCAACTGCCGATGACAGATGTTTTTTGTTGAATGGGAACATTAACAGCTCTATTTGGCCTTTTCAGAATTGGAATTTAGAAGCAATCACTGATGGCATATTGAAACCCAGGTGAAAAAAGAAGTCCTTTGACCATAGGCACAGAATGTAACATCGAGCCAATGCTTTGCTTATTATAGCTACTAAATCGAGTCTGTTTTGACTTATAGCAACCCCATGTGGTAGAGTATAATTGTCACATAGGATTTCTAGTGAGGAACACTGGTGTTGCAGGATACGTACTGGACTGCTAACCGAAAAGTCAGTTGTTCAAACCCACCAGGTGAGGCTGTCTGCACCTATGAAAATGTAAAGCCTTAGAATCCCTCTGTTGTTGTTGTTGTTGTTATGTGCCATCGAGTCGGTTCCGACCCATAGCGACCCTGTACAGGATTTCCGAGGCTGTAAATCTTTACGGGAGCAGAAAGCCTCATCTTTCTCCCGCGGAGCAGCTGGTAGTTTTGAACCGCTGACCTTAAGGTTCGCAGCCTGATTCATAACCACTACGCTACCAGAGAATCCCTCTACAGGGTCACTATTAGTCAGAGCCATCTTGATAGCACCTAACAACAACAATAACAACAATCTTTATGGGAGCATATTGCCAAGTTGTTCTTCTATGGAGCCATTAGGTGTGTTTGAACAGCCAATCTTTCAGTTAGCAGACAAGTGCTTAACTGTTGCATCACTGGTACTCCTTACTCAAAGCTTTAACATCCCCAAACTATGTAGCCTTGAGAAAGACACTGTGCCTTGAGTGTTTGGTTCATGGTGGTGTGCTGTGGAGTTGGTTCTGACTCATAGCGACCCTTTATAGGGTTTCCAAGGCTATAAATCTCTAAAGGAGCAGAAAGTCTCAGCTTTCTCCCATGGAGTGGCTGATAAGTTTGAACTGCTGACCTTGTGGTTAGCAACCCAGTTCTGAATCCACTACACTACCAGGGCACCTTGTTTGATCTGTAAGATCAGGGGAGAAAATGAAGCAAATGTTTTCTTTAGTAGAATGGTGGGATTTGTGACTATGTGGTTTCTGACCAGCACAAATGAGTAGGAATTTTAGGAAAAAGCATAAAATTCTTGGGGAGGTAGCATGAAAGACTCCAAGCCAGTGGTTATTTCCATTGATTTAACATCTAGGATTAAAGTGGGTTCACTGACTCAGCAGAGAAAAACAGAATGAAACAGCTCTGATTCCAACGCACATTCTTTCCTGAGACAAACCCCCTTGAACTTGTTCCAGGGTACTTTGGCAGAGATAGCCACAAAGACCCTTTTCTCTCTCTCCTCGAATTACACCTCCATCTTCCTGGACTGCCAGGTATAAATTTGCTTAAAATGAGTTTACTAATCTGCAAAGTAGCCTCTGAGGACTCATTCACAGATGTGTCTTCTAATGCAGCTGTTGGCATGGTCCAATGGAATGGTATATTCTTACAAGTAACAATCACACCTGGTAAAGTGCTGCTGGTGGAATGCATGCTTTCACCAATGAGACAACAACCGTACCACCTACACCGCCATGATGGGGAGCCAACAACCCTACCACTTACACCGCCATGACGGGGAACCAACGACCCTACCACCTACACCGCCATGATGGGGAACCAACAACCCTACTACCTACACCGCCATGATGGGGAACCAACAACCCTACCACCTACACCGCCATGATGGGGAACCAACAACCCTACCACCTACACCGCCATGATGGGGAACCAACGATCCTACCACTTACACCACCATGATGGGGAACCAACGACCCTACCACTTACACTGCCATGATGGGGAATCAACAACTCTACCACCTACACCGCCATGATGGGGAACCAACGACCCTACTACCTACACCGCCATGATGGGGAATCAACTAGACTGGAACAGGACCGGCACTCTGTCGATTAGCTCCTTACCTTGAAAAGATGGGATCCTGAAGAGTAGGCTTTTGAAAATAGCATCAAACTCCTGACCATCAAGTTTATTCATCTCCTGTGTTACAGATCTTGCTCTGTCTCCTGGGTCTAAAAGGTTTCCTGCACAGGGATTCTAGGTCCAAAGGATGCTCTGGTTCTTCTTTCTTGGGCGTAGTCAGACCCCTTCCTCTCTGCTCATTTCTCTCTCTCTCAATCTCTTGCCAAGATAAAGGTGTGTCTCAAGCAAAGGTGTGACTTCAGGAAGGTGGAGAAGAGTGGTGACTTGAGTCACACCCTCTAGTAAGGGTCAAGATATCTCCGACCTCAATTCTGCCTCATTAACTCACTCCCAATGGGATGATAACCACAGGCATAGAGGCTAAGGTTCACGAGGGGGCTTCAAAAAGTTTGTGCAAAGAATGGAATCGAAAGATAATGGGATATTTTCACGAACTTTTTGAAGCCTCTTCATGCAACACATCACAAAATGGAATCTAAATACATCAGATCACAAAATAGACAATCCTACAATACTAGGAAAAATGGCCAGGTGGACACAAAACTCCAACCACCACAAGATCCATACACTGTATTACCTAGTCATTGGGTGAGAGTCACAAAGACTATTATTGTTAGAAGGGTCCTATGAAGTAATTCATGGCACTGAACTAAAGACTATGGGATTTCATGCCACGTTTTCATTTAGGACTCAGACTCAGATCCTTAGAAACCAATGCACTTAGAGCGATTTCTGAAGAGCATTGACTCACCATTCTTAATTCACATGTGAGGTTCACAGATGATGGTTGGCACTTGGTACATCATAAATAGGTATAGAGCCAAGGTTGGGTTGAGAGTGCATACATCACTTGTCCTCAAGTCTCTTCTGACTCATGGCACCCCTACGTATATCAGTAAAGAATGGTGCTCCACGTGACTTTCAATGGCTAAGTTTTCAGAAGTTGATTGCCAGATCTTTCTTCCAAGATGCCTCTGGAAAGACTCAAACCTCTAGACTTTGTGTTAGCAGCTGAGCATGCCAACCATTTGAACCACCCAGAGATTTCTAATAGTATGTTCTTCTTGTTGCTGTGGCTTTGCTATGTACCGTTGAGGCAGTTAAAACTCATAGCAAAACAGACAAAACATTGCCTAGACCTGCGACATCCTTACAAATGCTACACCCATTGCTGCTGCCACTGTGTCACTCCATCTCATTGGGGTCTTTCTCTTTTTCACTGACCCTCCACTTTACCAAGCATCATGTCCTTCTCTAAGGACTGGTCCCTTCTGATAATATGGTCCAAGTATGGGAGACAGAGTCTGGCTTCCAAAGAGCATTCTGGCTGTACTTCTTCCAACACATATTTATTTGTTCTTCTGGCAGTTCATGGTACTTCAAATATGCTTCTTCAACATCATAACTCAAATGAATCAATTCTTCTGTGGTTTTCCTTATTCATTGTTATAAAGGTCACTATGAGTTGGTACTGACTCCATGGCATTTAACAACAATTCAGAGTCATATGTAACTTTCACATGCATATGAGGTGATTCAAAATACCATGGTTTGGCTCAGGTGTACCTTAGTCCTCAAAGTGATATCTTTGTTCTTTCAAGTGGTCTTGTGCTGCAGATTTGCCTAACGTGATACATCATTTGATTTCTGTTGCATCCATGAGTGTTGATTGTAGATCCAAGCAAAATGAAGTCTTTGGCAACTTCAAATTCTTTTTCTATTTATCATGACGTCATTTTGTGGTCCTGTTGTGAGGATTTTCATTGAGACACAATCCATACTGAAGGTTGTAGTCTTTGATCTTCATCACTAAATATTTCAAGTCCTCTTCACTTCCAGGATACTATTTAGGTTCCACCAATTCTTAGTTTTGAAGTTTTCCCTACATCTTATTAAACATATTAAAATGTACCCACATTCTACATTAAATGTAGCATGTATGGAACAATTGAGTTGTCCTTAACTAGCTGATGTAATGTTAGAGCATTGCTGTTGTTTTTAAGTGCTGTTAAGACAGTCCTGACTCAAAAACACCATATATAGGGTTCCAAGGAATGGCTGATGGGTTTGAACTGCCAACCTTGTGGTTAGCAATCCAGTGTTTATACTATAGCACCACACTAGAACTGTTTGAGTACAAGATACATTTAATCAAACATTTGAACGTTGCTACTCATTTTGAAAGGAGCTGGTGAGTTCGAACTGCTGACCTTGCGTTGCAGTCTCCTGTGCTTTATCTCACAGTGCCACACCAGGACTTATGAAATCAGTTGGTCTGGTCCTGACGAGGCAACCATAGTTCCAGCCATCACATTAGAGGTGAGTTAATTAAATATATTCAATTTTATAAGGTCACGATGCATCGGAATTGACTTGATGGGCTTGATTTGGGGTTTATTATGTTAACATGAGCTATTAGAATATACTCTTGTTTCGTCTCCATACTTAGAGTTCTTTCACCTTCTACAAAGAGCCAACAGAATAGACTTGCTAAAACAAAAATCAGGCAAACAATCAAGTGTGATTCAATAAACGAATTAAACAATTACACCGAATAACTTGGCTGTTTCATAACAATGCAAAATGTCTGTATTTAACCACAGTTGTGTAGCTTTCTCAAAAATATCTTCAACTTTACAACGAAGCTGTTGAACTTTTACATTTTTTGACTAGGCTTCACAGTGTTGCATTCAATTTGTCCTTCCATTCAGTTCAACAAATATAATTAAGTACCCACAGAGTCCTGGACACTGAGCTAAGTTGTTGAGGATTCCACCGTGAGTAAGAGCGATGTTGTTGTTGTTGTTGTTAAGTGCTGTTGAGTCGGTTCCAACCCACAGCGACCCTGAACAGGGTTTCCGAGGCTGTAAATCTTTACAGGAGTAGAAAGCCTCATCTTTCTCCCGCGGAGCGGCTGGTAGTTTCGAACTGCTGACCTTGCGGTTCGCAGCTCGATTCGTAACCATACTAAGAGCGATAGTGGGCCTTTTAACTAGTTGCTGTTAAGTCAGTTCTGACTCATGGTGACCCCCTGTGTGTCAGACTGTAACTGTGCTCCATGGGGACCCCACTGGCTGAGCTTTAGGGAATAGATTGTCAGATCTTCCTTCCAAATTGCCTTTGGGTGGACTTGACCCTTCAAACTTCTTATGAGCAGCTGGAGTCCTGGTGTAGCGCTGTAGAATAAGCCCTGAAATGTTGATCACAATGTCCGCAGTTCAAAGCCACCAGCCGCTCCTCAGAAATCCTGTACAGGGTCACTATGAGTTGGCACCAACTCGACAGCACTTAACAACAACAACAACAACAACAATGCTTTGGAAAACAACCATTTAAAAAAATACTCAAAGACATAGGGACATGCATTTTCCTGTGTGACCTGAAATGACACGCTCAGGTTCTGTTTTTTACTTAAAATGTGGAAATGTTGTTCATTGTGGATTTTTTTGGGCACTGATTTGCATGTTTACAAAAGATTTCATTAAAACATGACTTTTATCTTGATGGCTGAGGTGATTTTTTTTGTTTTTGTTTTTTAGCTCCCATTAAATTTTGCATCTAAAAGGAATGCTTCCACTTGTCAAACTTTAATCCCAGTCCTGGGAAGAAAAAAGAAAAAACAAAAAAACAAAAAAAAACACACACATTAGCTTTGTCTTGTAAGAGGCATATGGAACCCTCTGTAGGATAAGCACTGGACTACTGGTATAGCACTGTGGGTTAATGTGCTGGACTGCAAAGTCAGTTTGAGCTGCAAGATTGGCGGTTCAAGCTCACCAGCCAGCCGCTTCTTGAAAACCCTACACAGGGTTGCTATGGGTCGGAACCGACTTGACAGCACTTAACACCACCACCACCAACTGACTGTAAGGTTGGCATTACAAACCCACCAGCCTCTCTGCAAGAGAAAGATGAGACTTTCTGTTCCTGTAAAGATTTACAGCCTCACTATGTGTTGGAATCAAGTGGATGGTATTGGGTTAGGTTAAGGTTTATGTCTAAGAGGCCTTGGTGGTTCTACAGCAGAGTTTTTACCTTCCATGACATCTTCCACGCTGGAGTCCGGGGTTCAAGCCCAACCAGTGTGTCTCAAGTGCACCCCCAATGTCTCTCAATGAAGGCTTATGTCAGAGGTGGGGCATGTCTGGCCAGAGGGTTGCATGTTGTTGTTAAGTGCCATCAAGTCGGTTCTGACTCATAGCAACCCTGTCTAGGGTTTCCAAGGAGTGGCTGGTGAGTTTGAACCGCTGACCTTGCGTTGCAGTCTCCTGTGCTTTATCTACCTCACAGTACCACACCAGGACTTCTGAAATCAATTAATCTGGTCCTGACGAGGCAACCATAGTTCCAGCCATCACATTAGAGGTGAGTTAATTAAATGTTAGACCAAATATGCTGTGATTGTTACTAAGTACCGTCAAGCTGGTTCCAACTCATAGGGTTTCTGAGAAGCAGCTGGTGAGCTTGAACCGCGACCTTGCGGTTCAGAGTGACTTTGCAGTTCAGCGCATTAACTCACAGCAGGCTAATTTTTAAATTGATAATTGTGTATATCCCATGAATGGTGTTATAAATATCCAAATGGCCCTTGGCAGAAAAAAAGTTCCCCACCCCTGGCTTACATGTTGCTCTGACGCCAAACAGGTTTCAGTGGTGTTTCCAGATTAAGACAGGTCCAGAAGCAAACATATCTGAAAACCAGCTAGTGAAAAATGAGTGGATCCCAATGGTCTGCCACCCACCCCTCCCTGGCCCCTGTAAACATAGGGGTGGAACAGAACCAGCAGCTTTCAATTTCAGGGTGCCTAGGGTCACCACAAGTTGGGACCAACTCAATAGCAGATCCTAACAACTGTCTTTTCAAAGTCACACTCTGGCAGGCCTGACCCTGGAGTGCTGCAGACTTTGGTGGTAAAACAGGAGATGTATGTAGAGGCCAAATTCAAAGTGCAGGAAACTCATTAGGTAGGAAACAATGAAAGCTTGAACCAGGGCAGCAATGAGAAGAGCCAGGGGTGAGAGAGGTGTCAGGAACAAGGGAGGGATAGAACTTGGTAAAACTGGATTCAAAGACATGTTCTCCATCCTGAGATTCACTTTCTAAATTCTGACAAAGCCCCCAGAGCCCCTTCCCCCAGGAATCCTTTTTAGACCAGTATCCCTTCTCCATGTGTCCTCTCTTCCTCCACATCCCACACTTCGCCTCTCTACAGCATCATAAGCACAGTAGATGCTCAGTAATACCTGTTGAAAGAACTAGCATGTCAAGGCTTTTTAACAATTCTCCAAGACGAATTAAGCTCACAAAAGAAGAGTTTTGAATCTTCTTCCTCGGATATATTTTTAAGGTTAGGAGACACATTTATCTGTCCAAGATGGCATAAATGACTTCTTAGGGGGCTTTCCAATTGCATGATTAACAGCCCTTGTCTGTATAGAGTTTTACATATGTTACTGCTAATAACAAGAGAACTTCTCCTGGGGCCTTTTCCCCTTTTATGTGATTACACTGATATTTTAGAGTAAATGAAATTACTGCATTCCAGCTGGGAAGGTCTTTTGAACCAACAAAATGCAGCGATTGCCCTAGAACTGTAAAACTGAAGCAGGTCTCATATCCAATCATCGGTAGTCTCTTCTGGTTTTCATCACCCTTCTTACAAAAGTCCCACTGTGGTCACCAAAGTCCAAAATTTGACAGTCGCGTTGCCCCTGGCAACTGAATCCAGAGAGTCTCTCTGGGAATTATTCTTGGTATGGCTAAAAAGATAATTACAGTTGTAGAAAAATCAGAACTCAACGTGTCAGATTTCCATTTGTGATGATATCTTGATCTAAAGTCAGTGTGGAAAAAGAGCCCTGGTGGTACAATGGTTAAGCACCTAACTGCACACCTAAAGGTTGGTGGTTCAAAGCCACTCAGTGGCTGTACAGGAGAGTAGCTAATGACCTGGCTCACCAGGGTTGTTACTGGAATTCATTGTCATCAAGATGGTTCCTACTCAAGGCAATCTTTTACGTAACAGATCAGAATGTTGCTCCGTTCTGCGTCATCCTCAAAGTTACTGCTATGTTTGAGCTCCACTGTTGAAACCAGTGAGTCAATCGATTTGTTAAGCATCTTCCTCTTATTCCCTGACCTCCCTCTACTTTATCAACCCTGGTCTTTTTCTCTTGCTTTGGCATTTTCTGATGATGTGTCTAACGTAAGCTAGCTAAACTACATGGGAATAATTTTTAGACCAGAGTCCTAAAATTGTTGAAGTTGTGTTTTTGGTGAGTTAGATAGCTTTTCTCTAAAATATATTTAAATAAACACACAAATATTAAAACTCACCTTTACATGTCTGTCTACCTCTTGAACTAGCAAGGTTTTACTCTAACAGAGGAGTCCCTGAGTGGCTCACATAGTAAATAAATGTGCTGGGTTATTCATTGAAAGGTTGGTGGTTCAAGTCTACCAAGAGGCACCTTGGAAGAAAGGCCTGCAAACCATAGGGAGCTCATTTCTACTCTGACACACATGGGTCACCATGAGTCAGGAGCAAATCAACAGCACTATTTAAGAGAAGCTAGACTCTACAAAGGGTCAAACACTGCCTGGTGCCCTGAAGCAGAATGTATCATGAAGGCATGAAGGGGTAGTCAGAACTAGGCACTTGCTGTTGGTGTTAGGTGCCATCAAGTTGGTACCGACTCACAGCGACCCAATGCACAACAGAATGAAACGCTGCCCAGTCCTGGGCCAACCTCACAATTGTTGCCATGCTTTGGCCCATTGAAAGTACCATGGGCTGCCACTTGGCCAATCCATCTCCCTGGGCGTCTTCCTCTTTTTCTCTGACCCTCCACCTTACCAAACATGATATCTTTCTCCAGTGACTGGTCCCTCCTGACAATATGTCTAAAGTATGAGAGACAAAGTTTGGCCATCCTGACCTCCAAGGAGCACTCTGGCTGTACTTCTTCCAACACAGATCTATTGGTTCTTTTGGCAGCCTATGGCACTTTTGATATTCTCCTCCAACACCATAACTCAAATGTGTCAGTTCTACTACGGTCTTCCTTATTCACTGTCCAGCTTTCACATGCATATGAGGTTACTGAAAATACCATGGCTTGGGTCAGGCACACCTTAGTCCTCAAACTGACATCTTTGCTCTTCAACACTTTAAAAAGGTCTTGTGCAGCAGATTTCCCTAATGCAATATGTAGTTTGATTTCTTTACTGCTGCTTCCATGAGTGTTGATAGTTGATCCAAGAAGAATGAAGTCCTTGACAACTTCAATCTTTTCTCCATTGATAATAATGTTGTTTATTGGTCCAGTGGTGAGGAACTAGGCATTATGGGATGGATAATCTGTAGGAGTTGGTGGTTGGGCAGATCTTTTCTCCCCAAAGAAGAAAGCAGATATACAAATGGTGGGATGAGAGAAAATTCACTGTGGCTAAGAGAAACGGGAGGCATATGTGTCACAAGGAGCTCTGGTGGCTCTGTGGTAAAGCATCCTACTGCTAACTGAAAGGCTGGTAGTTCCAGCCCACCAGCTGCTCCACAGGAGAAAGACCTGGTATTCCACTTCTGTAAAGATTGTTGGGTTGTTGTTGTGTGCTGTGGAGTTAGTTCCAACTCATAGTGACCCTGTACAGGGTTTCTGAGGTTGCAAATCTTTACAGGAGCAGAAAGCCTCGTCTTTCTCCCACAGAATGGCTGGTAGTTTTGAACTGCTGACCCTGAGGTTAGCAGCCCAATCCGTAACCACTATGCTACCAGAGCTCTTTCCTCCATAAAGATTACAGCCTAGGAAACCCTATGTAGCATTGTTCCTCATTCCTGTGCATTCACTGGGACTCAAAATTGACTCAATGGCACAGAACAAAGACAACTTATGGGCAGCAAGGCACTCTCGGAAGGTATAATAGTTAAGTGTTTGGCTGCTAACCGAAAAGATGGTGGTTCAAACTCATCAGCCACTTCATGGGAGACAGATGTGGCAGCTCGCTTCTGTAAATACTGTTGTTGTTGTTGTTGTTGTTAAGTGCTGTCTAGTTAGTTCCAACTCATACTGACCCTGTATAGGGTTTCTGAGGAACATCTGGTGGGTTCAAACTGCTAACCTTGTTGTTGACAATTCACTGCTTATCCTACAGCACCTTTCCAAGACCTTGAAATCCCCAAGGGACAATTCTACTCTGTCACTTGGGAAGACTCTGAGTTGGAATTGACTCGACAACATCAGACAACAGCTGGGTATTAAATAAATAAGAAGAACAGTTGGCCAAACTACCGAGCTAGCACTTCAGCATCCATAAGTCAAGAAGCTCAGGAAACTGCTGAGTCCTCACAGGGTTCTATGGGGGTGGTCAGACACCAAGAGTGTCAGAGATGTCAGGGTTCTAGAAAGAGGCAATGGTGCCTCAGGGGTAGAATTCTCGTCTTCCGTGTGGAAGACCTAGGTTCAATTCCCGGTCAGTGACTTTATGAACAGTCAAGACTTCGCTGTCAGTGGAGTTTGGCATGTGGCTGAACAGGGCTCAGCAAAGTTTCCACTGATTGGTTTTCAGACAGAACCTTCCGACAGCAGCTCATACACACAAGACACACTTTCCTTCTTTCCACAAGAGCTCCAAAAGTCTACAGAGCTTCCATTTGATTTCAAATTCCCTTTAAAACAAAAAAAGACAAAGATACCCCTTCTCCAGACATAAGCTCTGCAATGAATAAGAAATTTCTTGTTGAAATTTATAGACTTTCTGAATGGATTTTTTAAAAGATATTTTCCATTACAGCTTTATGGCAGAATTTCTCCTAGGCCTGGCTTGCCTTGTAACAAAACCATTCTTGTAAGGGACCATCTGTTACGTGACCAGGCATGGGAATTCTTGACAGGGCCCTCCATCAGCGTGTGTTCCAATGTTTGCCCGACTTGAGATCTCCTCAGGCACTTGTGTTTCCATTGAGAGGAGGAAGGTGGAGGGCATGATGTCACCATTTATTCAGTCATCGTTACTGAAAAGACCAGGTTCAGCATATGGTTTGCTAAATTGTCTTTTTTTTCCCCCCTCAACCATCCTCAACATTCTTCTTGATGGTGACAGATCAATACACTGAGATAAAGGACATTTTGTGAAATCATTTTCGATCCTATCAGAACAAGCTTTGATCATGACATGCGTGAACTCAGCCTTGACTCCAATTTCCCTGAGTGCTCTTGGAGCTAATCCACCCAATAGCTTTCATCTCAAAGACTCACTAAATCATTGTCCTGCTGCCGCTGCTGCCAAGTTCATTCCAACTCATAGAGACCCTGCGAAGGGTTTCTGAGGAGCGGATGGTGGGTTTGAACTGCCGACCTTATAGTTTGCAATCCAGAGCTTATCCTACAGTGCCACACCAGGACTGAAAAGGTGTGTTGGGAAGGATTCAGAGGCACATTTGGATTCAGGATCCATAGGAAAGAGCATCATGATTGATGACTTATGTCTGCTGTGGATGGAGGATAAAGCACTGGACTGCAAGCAAGGTTGGTGTGAGACATAAGGTCGGTGGTTCAAACTCACAACCGCTCCCTGAAAACCCTATCGGGGTCGCTATGAGTCAGAACTGACCTGATGGCACTTAACACCAACAACAATGCATGGAGGCCCGGTGAGGCTGGGCACATGTGCTATGTGTTTGCCATGTCTGGCTTATGTACGAATCTCTGGTCCTCTATTACTGAGCTCTTTAATGAAGACCCATTGCTGTTGTGTGAACTCCGTTCCCTTGTGACCCCACGTGTGCAGGAGGAGAACTGTGCTCCTTCAAGGTTTTCAATGGCTCATGTTCTGAAGTAGGTTTCTTCTGAGGTGTTCTGTGTGGATTTGAGCTGCCAACCTTTTGGGAGTACATTACTTACTTGCACCACCCAGGAATCTGTGCTCATGAGTGAAATGGGTCCTCTTAAAGCAAGCAGAAGATTAAAAATCATCCTTGTACCTAGGACCCAAAGCTGAATCCTGACCTTGAAATAATAATAATAGCAAGGATAATAAAAGCAGGTATATTTGGTGAGCATTTGTTATGTTTTTGTCATTACCATGGTTACTTGATAAAAATGAAAATTTTAATTCATTCCTCATAAACTTTCTACTTATGTATTACTTATATTGTAGAATACTATATTTGTATTATATAATTTGTAATATGTGATTCCACATATTTTAATTAATATAATATCTGTAATAGAATTAATTTCATGATTACATAACATATAATATATTATAATACATATGTTGTCGTTGTTAAGTGCCATCAAGTTGGTTCCGAATCATAGCAACCCTGTACAGGATTTCCAAGGAGTGGCTGGTGAGTTTGAACTGTTGACCTTGTCATTCAAACTGACCTTCGCAGTCCAATGTTTTATCCCACAGCACCACACCAGGACTCCTTAATACATTATAAAATTTATTATATAATCATAAGGATGTTTTGAACAAATGGGTGAACTCAGTAAAGCTATACAACCTCTTTAAGCCTTACTGTTCTTCTCTCTGATATTAGAGAAATGATTAATACACTATTGAATAATGGTGGTGGTGTGCCGTGGAGTGAGTTCTGACTCATAGTGACCCTGTGTAGGGTTTCCGGGGCTGCAAATCTTTATGGGAACAGAGAGCTTCATCTTTTTCCTGGGGAACCGGTGGTAGTTTTGAACTGCTGACACTGAGATCCACAGCCTTACTCATAACCACTACACTACCAGAGGTCCTTAATATTGAATAATATATTGATAATTAATAGAATACAGTGCCTTGTAATATAACTAATATGGTGATTTTTATTACATGATATTGTATATTATTGCTCAAAGCATCCTCTACAATTAATTTAGGTCATAATTTCCCAGAATAGGACTCCCACATTTGTTTTGTTTTGTTTTGTTTACTTGAGCGGTTAAAAGAAGTATCTTATGGAGAAAAGAAGAATGAAGTAGATGTTGGTTTTTTTCTCTCTTGCTGTCTCTTTCTGGATTAGAAACCATCAGTCCTTCTCATCTTACCTCATCAATTTATTGCTCAGGAATTCATTAAACAGGCACTAACCAAACCAGTTGCTGTCTGTTCGTTATGACCCATAGCATATGCTGTGTGTACCAGAGTAGAACGAGGCTCCATGGGGTTCTCAATGGCGGTTTTCGAAGTCAACCGTCAGGCAAAGCACCAACCTTTTGGTCAGTAACCAAGCATGCCAACTGTCTGCATCACTCAGGGATTCCTGGTGCATAAAGTTTCACTGTATATGTTATAGGATACATGACTGGAAAAATAAATCATTTACTAGGGTAGCCAGAAAAGAAAAAGGAATAAAGATGACCTGCCGGGGCCAGACCAAGGCACCAGGAGAGCACAAAGCTGACAAGTCTAACTAAGTGTCCAGGAAGAATGACCTGTCAAGGTACCATGCCAGCTGAATCGTAAGCAAGCGGTGGGAGCCAGTTGGACAGAGAAGGTGGGTATTTATGAGCAGGGGAGTCTGGGAGTAGCCACCACCATGTTTCTTAGTGTGGTTTTCATGCCTGGTCCTTCTTCACTGTCCTGGACAGTGGGTCACCACCCACTCCCATACCCATGCTGCCATTTTCCTTCTTGGAGTCCTGGTGTGGCACTGTAGGCACTGCAAAGTCATTTAAACCGCAAGGTTGGTGGTTCAAACTCACCAGCTGTTCTTTGGAAACTCTATACAGAGTCGCTATGGGTCAGAACCAACTTGATGGCACTTAACAACAACAACAATATTTTCCATCTTATCTTCAAATCCCTTCTGGAAAACTCCCTTAATAAGCAAAGAGAAAGGCCAATCTCAGCTTGGTTAATTTGCACCCTCTCTGAGGTCTTGGGTAAGCTCTCCTTTCTGGCTCTGACACGGGACACCATTTCCAGGTAACTCAGTCAAATCACCTATTAATTCAATTAAAAACACATTTTTAAAAAAATCGTTTGGTCAATTGTTTGCATTATGAATTTAATTAAATTGTTATAGGTCTCAGTTCAAATCTAGTCAATTAAAATCTAGATCCAATCGAGGTTCTTCAATTGTTGGTTAGATAAATAATCAATGACATCTACCTAATGGTTGTTGTTAAGTGCCATTGAGTCAATTCCAACTCACAGAGACCCCTGTATAGGGCTTCCTATGAGAGGCTGATGAGTTTGAACCACCGACCTTGCATTTTAAACTGACTTTGCAGTCCAGCTCATTAACCCACAATGCCACACCAGGTCCTACCTAATGGTAATGGTTATGTGCAGTGGAGTTGCGACCCTGCCTAGGATTACCAAGGCTGTTGTACTTCTATGAAAATTCATTGCTACCTTAGCCGTGATAATATGGTGAAATAACATTATGGCCATATTTCTCTGTATAAATAAGTGATTTAGACAATAATCTTAAAATTAAAAGATAGTTGTTTCCACATCTCTGGCATAGTTCCTCATGTCAAGAATGTCAAAATTCAGGTGCTACTGACCTCTGGCTTCAAAACCTTCTAATACAGGTCGGGTCAGTCAGTCATTTGACCCCATATGGTTTACAAGGTGATGTATAGATTTGACTCTAACCTTCATTTACCGCCTGCCCCCTCTGTCCCCAGGAGCCAATAATAGTCTATTATCTCTTGAAAAAAATAAAATAAAAAATAAACAGCAGTATCAACAATATGGGCCCATACAGAATTAGATGGGCGGTTGACTTGGTTTATATGCAAAACAAATAACAGGGGGAGAAAAACTAGTCTGTCAATACTTTTGGTTCCGTTTCCTGCAAGTCTGTTTATGGTAATTTGCCTAAGCAAAGCTTTGATTCGCTTTGTTAAGTTGACTTTGCTTGAAGTTAGCACATGAAAGGGATTGGCAAACTGGCCTCTGTGAAGCAAAACTGGAGAGGTGAGAAATTGAAGAAATTCAAGCACATGTAAAATAGAAAGATGTTTGCTTTCACTGACACCTGCTCTCTGTCCCTTCTTTTTGGGCCCCCCGACAGTTGCTTGGACAAAAGAAGTGTGAACTAATGCATTTCCCAACTTGGCTCCTCCAGCTTCTGCAGAAAGACAAGTCAGGTTTGACCCTCTGTGTTGATCTACCAAGAGTGGAGGCACCCTATTCCCTCTCCTGTAAAGAGGTGTGTGTTTCCATCAATGCACCCTTCATAGTTCTATCCCAGAATAATTCTCGTCTTGATTTCTAACCCTTTAGTGGGGAGTTCAAATTTTACCATCATAATGACTTTAACTTGACTTTAACAAAAAGCCTGGCATCTTCTTTCACTCCCCATTATCTGTTTTAGAAGTTAAACACTAACCCACCAGCTGCTCCACTGGAGAGAGATTTGACAATCTGCTTTCATAAACATTTACAGCCTTAGAAATCCTTTGGGGGCAGTTCTGCTGTGTCTGTCCTATAGTGGTCACTATAAATTGGCATTTACCTATCTTAGAATTATTCTGAGGCCTTCCCTCTGACCTCTAGTCTCAGTTCTAAGAAAAATCTAAGACTCCTTCCAGGCCTGTTATGAATTGAATTATGTTCCCCCTGAAATATATATTGCAATTCATAACCTCCATGGATGTAGAGTCTTAGTGTGACACTGTGATAAAGCATTGGACCACAAGGTCAGTTTGAAATTCAAGGTCAGTCATTCAAACTCACCAGCTGATCCTCTGAAACTCTATACAGGGTCACTGTGAGTCAGAACTGATTTGATGGCACTTAACAACAACAACAACAACACGGATGTGGAGTCCAAGTGTGGCACTATAGGGTAAACACTGGACTGCTGACCCACCAGCTACTCTTAGGAAACGCTACACAGAGTCACTGTGAATCAGAACTGGCTCCACAACACTTAAAAACAATGGATGTGGTTATAATCCCATTTGGAGTACATTGTCTTTATTGTATTGATGAGGCAGGATTAATTTACAATGTATTCTGAGTCAATCACTTTTGAAACATGGAGTCCTGGTGTGGCACTGTAGGATAAAGCACTGAACTGCAAGGTGGATTTGAACTGCAAGGTTAGCAGTTCAAATCCACCAGCCACACCTTCAAACCCTATACAGGGTCGCTATGAGTCAGAACTGACTCTACAGCACTTGACAACAACAACTTTTGAAACTTACATGAAACCCACTGCTGTGGAGCTGATTCTGACTCACAGCGACCCTCCAGGGGCAGAGTCGAACTGCTCTGTAGGGGTAGCAGCCACCAGGGTTCACTTTTGACCTACAGAAGAGGTGAAACAAGAGATTGAGAGAAGCAGGGACAGGTTAGCTGCTAAGACACGTGGACAGCTCCAAGAAACCAGGAAGCTGAAGGGAAGGACGTCCCCCAGAACTGACACACAGAGAAAGTTTTGCTCTGGGTGTGGCCGTCTAGCCTCCTAAACTGTGAGAAAATAAATTTCTGTTTGTGAAAGCCAGAAACTTTCTAACCCCAAGCTCAGCAGTTCAAACTAGCTGTTCAAGGAAACCTTTTACAGGGTTGCTATGAGTTGGAATTGATTTGACGGCACTTAAAAACAGCAACAGATAATTAACCCAAGCCCAAACCCACCCACTGCCATTGAGTCCATTAGATTCATAGTGACCCTAGAAGAGTAGAACTGCCCTTGAGGGTTTCTGACACTTTTATCTTTATAGGAGCAGACAGCCTCATCTTTCTTCCCCGGAGTGGCTAGGGAGCTTGAACCACCGAACTAGCAGTTGGCAGCTCAACCCTAAACCCATGGCACAACCAGGACTCCTTTGAGTAGCTAAGACAGGGTACACACCAAACATGCTACCCTTCTATACCATGCTGGTGCTCATTCTCATTTATAGATACTTAGCAAGTGCCAAGGCTCAATTTCGGATCCAAGTAAAGGGTTCTTATCCTTTCTCTTCAGCCTACAAACTCATCTTTCATGTAGCAACAGGCGTGGTAAGTGATTTCATCTCGCCGTCCCACTTTCCAGTCTACTTCCTGTACAGTTAGTTCAACAATCTCCCATCTTTCCTACCACTTGGGCCTCGCCATCTTGTTTTCAGATATTATTGGTGTCTCTGTTTTATGTTCTTGTTTTCCACAGAACAGTCAAAATCTCGATTCCAAAGTTTTCCATATTACTTAACCCTCCAGCCCCACCAGCACTGTTCCACAACTCTCTTGCCTTAATTTCCCTTTAAATCCCACAACTAGACTGGCACTCGGCGGGGGTGGGAACATTCTTCTCTTTAAGTAACCTTGATCTCTCCTGCTATGCCTTCTTGCTTACTTGCCAACTGGAATGATATAAAAAGGAATTCGCATGAATGAGGTTGTCACTCTCTCGTTCTTCAAAGCACTACTTAAATAATTTTTTAATTAGTTTAGAGTCAGCAACTGCTCAAAGACTTAAAATCTTATAACCTCTTTTTACCCCTAATACTTTTCCATGAAAACCTTTGTTAGTAGTACACTTTGTACATTTTCTTGACTTGGGAAGCAATTATAAATGTTAGAAAATAAATTTTGGGCTACACTGATTGGAGTGAGTAGAATGTTGTCGTTGGATTTTTCCATAGCATATGAAAGAATAGTATATGCAGGCCTCACTCTTTAAGAGAGTCACTGGGTGAGGCAAAAGGTTAACCTATTCGGTTGCTAACTGAAAGGTTGTGAGTTCGAGTCTACACAGAGGTACGTTAGAAGAAGAGTCAGCCATTGAAACTATGACACACATGGGGTCACTGTGAGTTGGGATGGACTCAACAGTGACTCGGTTTTCACTCTCAGGAAGCAGGGGGATCACTTTATGAGTGAAGAAAAAACCCTCAAATTTCTTGTATCCACCACATCATGTACTTGAAGTAGGCAAAAATAACCCTTTTTCTCTCTAGTCCTACCAAGGAATGTAGGGTCATTGACACACATCCATGGCCTTCCGGAGTCCTGGTGTGGCGCTGTGGGTTAATGCCCTGGACTACAAGGTCAGTTTGAACTGCAAGGTCTGTGGTTCAAGCTTACCTACGGCTCCTCGGAAACCCTATATAGTGTTGTTATGGGTCGGAACAGACTCAACTGCACTTAATAACAACAACAGAATGATCTTTAAGTTAGAGAACAAACTATTGGCTTGGTTTTTACTTTATGTCTCCTCTCCTACTCTCCATAAATTAAATCAGAATTTTTACATAGCTCACAATTCAGTTCCTACTCTATTTAATCAACTTTATAACTTGCTTGCTAATGCTGATAAAATGTCTATATTTGCCCATCTTTAATAATGTGTCCTATGAAAGAGAATGCAGTCTTAGTATGGTGTTGTGGGTTAATGCGCCAGACTGCAAAGCTGTTTGAACTGCAAGGTCGGTGGTTCAAGCTCACCAGCTGCTCCTCAGAAACCCTATACAGGGTCAC
>NW_006408574.1:9214125-9225334 GCF_000296735.1 Chrysochloris asiatica
CCTAATGCAATATGTCGTTTGGTTTCTTGACTGCTGCTTCCCTGAGTGTTGATGGTTGATCCAAGAAAAAGAAGTCCTTGACAACGTCAATCTTTTCTCCATTAATAAGATGTTGTTTATTGGTCTAGTGGTGAGGATTTTTGTTTTCTTTACATTGAGATGCAATCTGTACTCAAGGCTGTGGTCTTTGATCTTCATCAATAAGTATTGTAAGTTCTCTTCATTTCAGCAAGCAAGGTTGTATCTCATCTGCATATCGCAGGTTGTTAATGAGTCTTCCTCCAATCCTGATGCCACATTTTTCTTCAGATAACCCAGGTTTTCGGATTATTTGCTCAGCATACAGGTTGAATAAGTATGGTGAAAGAATACAACCCTGTTGCACACTTTTCTTAATTTTAAACCATTCAGTGTTTCCATGTACATGTTCCTCATGTGACCTCTAGCATTGTTTCTACTACGGAAGACCATATTTTCCAACTACTGATCCTTCCTCTTTGTTTCCCACCTTTGCATTCTAATCACCAGTAATTATCAGTGTAAATTGAGTGCTAGTTTGATCAATTTGGTAGAATTCTTCAATTTCATCATCACTGGCATTAGTGGTTTTTGTGCAAATTTGAATACAAGTGTTAATAGGTTTTCCTTGTTGGCTTATGGATATTATCCCATAACAGACAGCATTGTACTTCAAGACAGATCTTGAGATGGTCTTTTTGAAGATGAATGCTGCACCATTCCTTTTTAGTTTGTCATTCCTGGCATAGCAAACCAGGTGATTTTCAGATTCAAAATGGCCAATACGAGTCCATTTCAGCTCACTAATGCCTAGGATATCAGTGTTCATGTGTTGTATTTCATTTTTGACAACTTCCAATTTTCCTAGATTCATACTTTGTACATTCCATATTCTGATTATTAATGGATGTTTCTCTTCATTTTGAGTTGTGCCCCATCAGCAAATGAAGGTTCTGAAGGCTTTAATCCATTTGCATCATTACAGTCAACTCTACTTTGAAGAGGCAGCTCTTCCCCAGTCATTTCTTAGTACCTTTCAACCTGAGGGACTCACCTTCCAGCACTATGTTGTTGTTGTTGTGATGTGCCATGGAGTCGGTTCCGACTCATAGCGACCCTGCACAGGGTTTCCGAGGCTGCAAATCTTTATGAGAGCAGAAAGCCTCGTCTTTCTTTCACAGAACAGCTGGTTGTTTCGAACTGCTGACCGTGAGGTTCGCAGCCCGATTTGTAACCACTACGCTGCCAGAGCTCCTTATCTGACAATATTCTAGTGCTCTTCATCATGTTTTGATATTTAGATATTCAATATTCTGGTGCTGAGTGTTCCACTGCTATTCTTAAGGTTTCAGTGACTAAATATTCAGAAGAAGTGAGTCTGTCTGTCTTCATCTGGAAGCTCAGCTGAACCCTGTCCACCATGGGTGACCCTGTTGTATTTAAAATACCAATGGCATAGCTTCCAGCATGCCATTGGTATTTTATGACAAATACCAATATGACAAACTGACAGATGAGTGGTGGCCCAGAGCAACAGTCAAGAAATCAAATGAAGTATTGCATTAGGCAAATCTGCTACACAAAACTTTTTTCAAGTGCTCAAGAGCCAAAATGTCAGTTTGAGGACTAAGGTGCATCTGACCCAAGCCATGGTATTTTCAATAACCTCATATGTATGTGAAAGTTGGACAAAGAATAAAGAAGACCATAGAACGATTGATGCATTTGTCTTATGGTGCTGGATGTGAATATTAAAATGATCATAGACTGCCAAAAAACAAACTAATCTATGTTAGAACAAGTACAGTCAGAATGCTCCTGAGAAGCCAGGATGGCCAGACTTAGTCTCTCATACTTCAGATGTAATATCAGGAGGGACCAGTCTCTGGGAAGAACTTCATGCTTGGTAATGTGGAGGATCAGCGAAAACGAAGAAGGCTCCTAACAAGATAGATTGGCACAGTGGCAGCAGCAATGGGCTCAAGCTTTACAATGATTCTGAGGATGGCACAGGGTCAGGCAGTGTTTCATTATGCTGTACATAATGTTGCTGTGAGTTGGTACCATCTCGATGTCACCTAACAACAATAACAATGAAATAGTAGGGCCCAAAAGTGGGTGTGTGTGTTGAAAAACAACAACAACCCCAAAAAAAGCAAACCTTTTAATGTTATTTTTTAGCATCTTCTAGAAGGTCTGGTGACCTCATTGCATTGCATTGAAAAAAATTATCTACTTGCAAAACATTTATTTCCCTTTTGCTTATTTTCAGCTCATCCCTTTAAGTTTTGTATGGATATTTGTCTACAAATTTCTTCCTTTATCTCTAGTGCATCACTATTTTCAGAGACATTCTTTAGACAATAAGGTACAGTTTTGATTTCAAGATATCCTTTTGGTGTTAAGAATATAGTAAAAACAAACAAACAAAACCTCACTGCCACTGAGTTGATTCCAACTCATAGCATACCTACGCCTGGTTTCTGACACTGTAAATCTTTACTGGACCAGACAGCCTCATCTTTCTCCCACAGAGCGGCTGGTGGTGAACTACTTGCAGTTAGCAGTCCAACATCTAACCCACGGTGTAATCAGAGAGAATACAGTGAGAAAGAATCAAATAATATTCTATTTCAATACACAGACTGGGGTTCACGTGAAAAATGACATAAAGCAACATGTCCTGGGGGGAAGATTCCACGAGGCCACCCTTTAGAAGTTGTTAGGACCATGCATATACATGGTACGTGTGATGAATGCTGGCTTCTGATCATGTTTCTGGAGCAGGAAGTCCAGGATAATGGGGGAGGAGCTTCCAAATCCCTTCCCACACTGATGTACCTTCTCTTCGTGCCGGGAACAGAACAGTCATTGTACTGCTCCTAGCTAAAGCAGACAGCTGGCAGGACGCTCTGAGTTTGCTGTTCACACAGTGCTTTCCGAAAAGTGGAATGTCTCTGTCCTTTTGTTAACCTCTTCTTCTTGTTAGTTTTGGTTAAAATTAAAAATAAGTATCGACGGATGCAGTCCTAGAAATTCTTTATCAGTCAAAGTCACGAGCAGTGAATACTCTTTCTATACAATGCACAGGATGCTGGAAAGGAGAGTAAAAATACCCATTTCTTTAAAAAGTACTTTTATTATGAAGGGGCTTCAAAAAAGTTCATGGAAAAATGGAACTAAAAGATAACAGAATTTTTCCACAATCTTTTTTGAAAAGCCCTTCTACAAAATCCTCTTTCAAAAGAGAATTAAATGTATCCTTTATGTGAAACAATTGGGGAAAAAAAGATATAAAGATCACTTATAATAACCTTATTTCCAGTTAAGATTTTGGCATATTGTTTTATATGACTTTCTTGATCTCTTAAAATAGATAGATAGATAGATAGAAGTTAGATTGATGAGATAGATGATAGATAGGTTGATAGATGATAGATAGATAGATGATACATAGATAGAAAGATGATAGGTAGGTAGATAGATAGATGACAGGTAGATAGATAGATAGATAATAGATGGATAGATAGGTAGATAGATAGATGATAGATAGATAGATAGATAGATAATAGATGGATAGATAGGTAGATAGGTAGATGATAGGTAGGTAGATAGATAGATGACAGGTAGATAGATAGATAGATAGATAGATAGATAGATAAATAGATGGATAGATAGGTAGATAGATAGATGACAGATAGATAGATAGATAGATAGATAGATAGATAGATAGATGATAGATAGGTAGGTAGATAGATAGATGACAGGTAGATAGATAGATAGATAATAGATGGAAAGATAGATAGATAGAAAGATTTAGAAAAGGGGATTATGCCATACATGTCCATGAAACAGAAGTCAAGAAATAACACAGCATGTTGAATTGGGTAAATTTGCTGCAAAAGACCATTTTATAGTTTTAAGCAAAGATGACGTTTTGATGACCAAGGTGTGCCTGATCCAAGCCATAGTGTTTTCAATCACCTCATATGCATGCAAAAGCTGGAGGATTAAAAAGGAAGACAGAAGAATCGATGTGTTCAAACTGTGGTGTTGGTGAAGAATATGGAATATAGTGTGGACCTCTAGGAGAAAGAACAAATTGACCTTAGAAGAAATACAACTAGAATGGTCCTTAGAAGCAATGGTGGTGACACATTAGCTCACTTACTTTGGACATCCCATCAGGAAAGACCAAACCCTAGAGAAGGACATCATGGTTGGTGGAGTAGAGGGTCAGTGAAAATGAGAAAACCCTCAATGAGATGGATTGATACAAACGCTGCAACTATGGACTCAAGCATGCCAACTATCATGAAGTTGACACAGAATATTTCATGCTGTTGCCCATAAGGTCACCATGCAGTGAAGTCAACTTGAAGGCAACTAGCAACAAATGCTATCCCTTAAAGTTGAGGGTTACCCCTGAGGGTACAAACCGCGAGCACTTCTGGATAAGACAGATGGTTATACCTTTCTTCTCGGGTGCCTCGGGTTGGGTTCAAACCACCAACTTTTAGGTTAGTTAAAAACCCACTGCCATCAAGTTGATTCCCACTCATCACGACCCTGTAGAACTGCTAAGACAGCCTCATCATTCTCCCATGAAAGCAGCTGGTGGGCTTGAATCACTGATCCTGTGGTTAGCAGGCTGATGTTTAACCCACTGCAACACCAGGGCTCATTTTTAGGTTAGTAGTTCAGCACAAGGAGCCCTGTTGTGACACTGTAGGATAGACACTGGACTGCTAATCGCAAGGTCAGAGGTTCAAACCCACCAACCACTCCTCGAAACCTAATACAGGATCGTTATGAGAAATGACTCAATGGCACTGAGCAACAACAACAGCAGTTAAGTACAAACCATTCCTGTCACCAGGGATGCCAGTTTAATGCAAGAAGAGGCAAGAAGCAAACGCAAGGTTAGATGGAAATAATACAGAGTAAAACAGGAAGGAAAGCAGAGAAGGATGATTTCTGGGAAAGAGCTGAATGCTCCCACTTTCTGATTGATGGGCAAGTTCAGCGGGTGGCTGGGGCTATGTGACATGCCAAGGTTGGTATAGAAAAGGAAAGAGCCAACAGAATGCTTTGCTGAATAGCTAAACTCTCAGAGCTCATGGCAGATACCCGAAACTCTATTTTTCCTAGAATAACATGTCACCTCTCCACAGTCTCTGGGCATGGATTTAAAATAACAATTTAGCATAAATCATAACTAGAAAGCAAGCTAACTGAAGCAATGTACAAAAAGACAGGCCTTGAATTGTGCCCCCAATGCCAGAGAACATGTGCTTTTTTTTCTTTTTCTTTTTAGGAGGAGGGACTATAGCTTATCTCTAAATATATCTCCGTAAACTTAACAAACAAGCAGAGACACAATCAAACCACCCAGCATAAAGCAAAAAGCATCACCAGTGTCAGCAAGCTGCAATGCCCTTTCGAATTTAAAGCTTCTGTAAAGTCTAAAAGGAAGTTCAAGTCAGCAACACTTTATCCTTTTAACAAAGCCAGTGGCTCTCATGTTTTAACTCTCACAGCTTTACAGAATGCAGAAATAAGTCTCTGAGTTGTTTTCTCTCTCCTTGTCACACAACTAGCAGCAATCGCGTATCCAAAACTATGAGTCTACGTTGCTTTATCTCTTCTCTTAACAGACATGAATTCGTGTGGTGCTGTGGGTTAATGCACTGGACGGCAAGGTCAGTTTGAACTGCAAGGTCGGTGGTTCAGGCTCACCACCAGTCATTCCTTGGCGAGCCTATGTAGGATCGCTATGAGTTGGAACTTAACAACAGCAATGACTTAATTATAGGTGCTGTCACATCGGTTCTGATACATGTGCAACAGAATGAAACATTATCAATTCCTGTGTCGTCCTCACAAGTGTTCCTGTATTTGAGCCCATTGTTGAAAATGTTCTTCATTTTTTCTCATCATCCACTCTACCAAGCATGGTGTCCTTCTTCGGGGACTGGTCCCTCCTGACAACATGTCTAACGTATGTGAGACAAAGTCTCACCATCATTGCCTCTAAAGAGCATTCTGACTTTATCTTTTCCAAGACAGATTTGCTTGCTCTTTTGGCAGTCCATGATGTATTTGATTTTGTTCCCCAACACCATATATAATTCATATACATCAATTCTTCTCTGACCTTCCTTATTCATTGTCCAGCCTTCACATGCATATGAGGGCATTGAAAACACTATGCCTTAGGTCAGGTGCACCTTAGTCCTCAAAGTGACATCTTTCATTTTTAACATGTAATCATGTTTGCCTGCAAGTATAACATACTGTGTTTCAGATGCATAAAAGAAATTTCCAGGTATTTTAACAGTCCTGAGAGACTGATACAAAATAATAAGCAGGACAGGGCATAGGTCTTGTACCCTCCTCCACTTCACTGTTGTGTAGGGTCGTCGTCTTCTTCGCCTTGCTCTGGCTCATGATGCTTTCTCATTACAACAGAGTGAACAGAGCTTAGACTCGAGAATACACTGCCTGAGGCTGCAAGGCAGTCTTGCCACTAGGAAGGTCTCTTCCGCTAAGTTTTCTGAATCCTAGGTTCTTTATTTATAAAATGAGGACTCACCTAATAGATTTGTTGTGAAAGCCAAGATGATATTACAAAGACTCTTAGAACAGTTCTGGGCACGTGGGAAGTAGTCAGTGTACTAGCTGTTTTTGTTGCTGTTGTTTGATTTTTGTTGTAGGAAATACAAAATGTAAAAAGCATTTGCTGTTTCAACCTTCTCCACATATCCAATTCACGGACATTACTTACGTGCATCAACTTGTTCAACTACCACTCTATCCTTTTCTAAATTTCTCCATCACCCTTAACTGAAGTTCAGTGTCCCCTAAACAATGACTCCCCCATTGTCCTCTCTTTCCTGCTCACCCCTGGAGACCACTAATCGACTTTGTCTCTATAGACTTGCCTATTCTTGTTATTAAACATAAGTGGGATCATATGGTGTTTGTCCTTTTGTAATTGACTTATTTTCCTCTGTATGTTTTTAAGATCCAGCCACACTATATAGTATGTTTCAGGACTTGATTCCTCCTTATGGCTGAGACATATTCCGTTGTATATGTGAACCACATTTCATTTATCCTTTCATCAACTGATAGGCATTTTGAGTGTTTCCACGTTTTGACTATTGTGAACAATGCTGTGATGTGTACAAGTATCAGTTTGCATCTCTGCTTTCAGTTCTTTTGGGTATATACCTATGAGTGGAATTGTAAGACGATATAATATTTCTAGTTTTAACATTTTAAGGAGCCACCAAACTGTTTTCCAGAACTGCTGTACCATTTTCCATTCCCTCCAGCTATGGATGAGAGTTGTACATCCTCACCAAATACCTGTTGTTTTCTTTTTCTTTAAATCATAGCTGTCTTAGTGGGTAGATGTGATCTTTTATTGTGAGCTTGATTTTCATTTCCTTAAAAAAAGACCTGGTGTGGAGCTGCAGTTTACTGTGTTGAAATGTGAAGTCAGTTTGAACTGCAAGGTCGGAAGTTCAAGCTCACCAGCCACTCCTTGGAAACCCTAAGCAAGGTCATTATGAGTTGGGATCGACTCGACAGCACTAAACAACAACAACAACAAAATGACCAGGTGATGTGCTCCAATAAAGATTGATACCTAGGAACCCTTATGAGACAGGATTTCTCTACCAAATAGGATCAGTATGCGACCTGACCCAATGTTACCCAACGACAACAACAAATGATGTTGGGTATCTCTTTCACGTGCCTGTTGGCCATTTGCCTTTCTTCTTTGGTGGAATGTCTGTTCAATTCCTTTACCTATTTGGTGTCAGACATTTTTAAAATTTGACCTCAGATTGATTACCCTATAGACTACATGACCCCAACCTGACCTGGCTGGACCTTGAGGTTAGTAATCCAAACTCTCAGATGACATTGTGTACCTTGTGTCTCAAGATCCTACTTCCTTTATGTTCTTCCTTCAACCAGCTGACAGGGGGACAAGGTTGAGCTTGGTTTGGAGCACAGCATCTCAAACTGGAATGTCCCAATAACCCTACTGGGGGCTTTATTATAATACAGGTTTGCGGTGTGTAGGTCTGGAGTAGACTCCAAAGTTCTGTTGATGCTGTTGATTTATGGACCGCTCTTGGACTATCAAGAGTTTGCTGTTGAGTGCCATCGAGTCGGTTCCAACTCATAGTACCCTATATAGGGTTTTCAAGGAGTGACTGGTGAGCTTGAACCACTGATCCTGTAGTTCAAACTGACTTTGCAGTCCAGTGCATTAATCCACATGCCACACCAGGATTCCACAAGAGGTTAGAGTCATCTAAATCTAGATTTCAATGCCTTGACATCTTTGGAACATTCTCAACTTCTGCTCATCTGTTTTAGCTGCCAAGGTAACCCAGGGATCCATGTAGAAGTAAAATGAATTATTGTTGTTAAATGCCATTGAGTCCATTCCAACTCATAGTGACCCTATATAGGATTTCCTGGTGGTTTGAACTGCTGACCTTGTGGTTCATAGTCCAGTGCTTATCCTACTGTGCCACACCAGAAGTTGATTAAATGAAAGAATTAATGCATGTAAAATGTTCACAACAGTGCTAAGGTGTAACAGTGGCCTCCCAAAGAATTGGTAACAATCTGTTGTTGTTGTTGTTGTTGTTGTTGTTAAGTACCATTGAGTCAGTTCCAACCCATACTGACCTTGTATAGATTTCCAAGGAGTGACTAGTGAACTTGAACTTGACCTTACTGTTCAACCCAACTTTGCAGTCCAGTTCATTAACCCACAGTGCCACACCAGGACTCCAACAACCTGTTAGGAACCAGCTGTTGTTGTTGTTAAGTGGAGTCAGTTCTGACTTATAGTGACCCTGTATAGGGTTTCCTAGGAGAGGCTGGTAAGCTTAAACCAGTGACCTTGCAGTTCAAACCAACCTTACAGTCAAGCGTATTAACCCACAGTGTCAGGACTCCAGGAACAGGTTGGTGTGCATGTATTAAGTGCTGTCAAGTTGGTTCTGACCCATAATGACCCTGTATAGGGTTTCCAAGGAGCGGCTGGTGAGCTTGAACTACTGTGGAGCGGCTGTGGATCAAATCAACTTTGCAGTCCAGCACATTAGCCCACAGACCACACCAGGATGGGCTATTACTAAGTAATTCCCAAGGGAATTTGCATTTAAAAAAAGAGCAGTTGAGTTTAACTGCATTCATTCAAAGTTGTAATATAAAATAAGACGTACTCCACACCATTAGTGAAACCAACTTCCTGACCAAGGGAATAAATAAACAAGGCAAACTCTACAGTTACTAAATGAAATTTCAACTTTGCTACCAAAAGTCTATAATCTATAACTCTTAGGTCTCCTCTTAGTCAGAACCACACAATTCTTTCAGGTCATTTGTTGTTGTTGTTAATTGCTGTCCGAGTCAATTCCGACCCATAGTAACTCTGTATAGAGTTTCCTACCCATAGCAACCCTGTATAGGGTTTCCGAGGAGCAGCTGGTGAGCTTGAACTGCCGACCTAGCAGTTCAAATGGCTTTGCAGTCTGGCGTATTAACCCACAGCACCACGCCAAGACTCCTATCTAATGGGGCTCTTGTCCCCAGTGACTTCATTCTCCGGTCAAAATGCAGTAACAAATGCAGTCTCTACCTTCCCACTCAAATCAAGCAATTCAATCAAGCAAAAAGTTGATTCACCTGTTCAACCAAACAGCAGTTTTCCAGACAGGTAGCCAAGGACAATGATCTTTGAGAAACAAAACATGAAGACAGCTATCCCAAGGGCCCATCCTGAAGTTGTTCAAGTCCAGGATCAAAGTAATCTTAAAATTAACCAGAGGAGTCAAGCCACTACACATAAAAAAGACCAAAGATAAAGACAACAGCAGATCTCTCAGCAGAAAAAAATAAAATGTGAGCAGGAAGACAGTGGAGTAACATAATTAAAAACAATGCAAAACAAACCCATCAACCCAGCAAAAACTATTAAAAATAAAAATGGCGTCAAATGCACAAACAACAAAAGAAAGAACACAGACACATTTAACTTCATTGAAATCAAACACCTCTGTTTATCAAAAGACACTATTAAGAGAGCAAAAAGACAACCTTACTAATAAGCAGGAGCTCTGATGTGGTGCTCAAGGGTAAGCAATGAATCCAAAGGTCAGCAGTTCAAACCCATCAGCCTCTGTTCGGAAACCCTATATAGGGTTTCTATGAGTACTTTGTCAGTCCATAATCCAAACGCATGAATTCTTCTTTGGTGGTGGTGGTTATGTATCATGGAGTCAGTTCCGACTCATAGTGACCCTGTACAGGGTTTCCAAGGCTGTAAATCTTTCCAGGAGCAGAAAGCCTCATCTTTCTCCCATGGAACAGCTGGTAGTTTCAAACTGCTGACCTTGCAGTTTGCAGCCCTATTCGTAACCACTATGCTACCAGAGCTCCTTATTTATTTTCCTGCTTCCACATGTATATGAGGTGATTGAAGAGATCATGGCTTTGGTCTGGTTAACACTTCAAAGAGGTCGTCGTTGTTGGTGGTGAGTGCTGTCCAGACAGTTCCAACTTTTAGTGATCCTGTGTAGGGATTCTGAAGAGCAGCTGGTAGGTTTGAACTGTGAACCCTGTGGTTTGAAGTCCAGTGCTGATCCTACAACACCGCACTAGCAATTAAAGAAATGTAAATCAAAACCACAAAGAGATACATTTCACATTCAATGAACAAAAGAAATGAAACCAGTTTCCACTGGGTCAATTTGAACCACAGATGTTGCAGAGTGTTTCCATAGGATAAGCACTGGACTGCAACAAGTTTCACAGTTTGAGCCTACCAGCCATTCTGTGGCAGCAAGATGAGGCTTTCTGCTCCCGCAAAGATTTAAAGATTTAAACCTAGGAAACCCCGAGTCAGGTCACTATGAGTTAGAACTGACTTGACGGCACTAAAAACAGCAACAGTGTTTCAGACAGAATTGTGCGGCATAGGATTTTCCAGGTTGTGACCTTTGGGAATCAGATCCGCAGGCCTTTATTCCAAAGTGCCTCTGAATGGGCAAACAAACAATCCTTCAGTTAGTAAGTATCATGGATTGAACTGTGTTCCCCCCAAATATGTGTCAGCTTGGCTGGACCATGATTCTCTGGACAATGATCCCCTATG
>NW_006408574.1:9226389-9236727 GCF_000296735.1 Chrysochloris asiatica
CAGAAATCTGTCCACCATGGGTGACCCGACTGCTTCCAGTGTCTGAGCAACACACAGCCAATATAGTACAGCCTGAAAGATGAATGGTGGCGACACAGAGCTGGGACTTGATAATACTTGTTGAAAGTGTGACTGATTAACTGAGCCCTACTGGAACAGTGGGTGAGACTTTGGGCTGCTAAGCTCAAGGTCGTTGTTCAAACTTACCAGGTGCATCTCCAGAGAAAGATGAGGCTGTCTTGGAAACCCTAGGAAATAGTTCTGCTATGTCCACCACTCATCTGTCAGTTTGTCGTTCTGTGCTGCTGTGATTCTGAAAGCTATGCCACCATATTTTAAATAACAACAGAATCACCACAGTGGACAGGTTTCAACTGAGCTTCCAGATAAAGACAGACTAGGAAGGAGAGACTGACTTCTTCCAAATATTTGGTCCCTGAAAGACTTCTGAGGAGCAGTCAAACACTGTCAGCACCAGAATATTCAATATCGAAACATGATGAAGAGCACCAGAATATTTTCAGACATATTGCCAGAAGATGAGGCCCTCAGGTTGGAAGACACTCAAAATATGACTGGGGAAGAGTTGCCTCATCCAAGTGAGTTGACGGTGATGAAGCGAATGGAGTAAAGTCCTCAAGACCTTCATTTGCTGATGGGTACAACTCAAAATGAAGAGAAACTGCTGTAAACATCCATTAGTAGTTGGAATATGGAATGTACAAAGTAGGAATCTAGGAAAATTGGAAATTGTGAAAAATTAAATGGAACACATAAACATCGATATCCTAGACACTAGTGAGCTGAAATGAACTGGCACTGTCCATTTTGAAGCTGATAATCACATGGTTTACTATGCCAGGAATAATTAATTGAAGAAAAATGGCATCTCACTCATCATGAAAAAGAACTGTCTTGATGCACAAAACTGTCTGTAATAGGATAATATCCATATGCCTACAAGGAAGACCAGTTAATACCACTATTACTCAAATTTATATAGCAACCAGTAAAACCAGTGATGGTGAAATTGAAGGATTCTAGCAACTTCTTCAGTCTGAAATTGTTCAAACATGCAACCAAGATGTATTGATAATAGCTAGTGTTTGGAATGCAAAGATTGGAAACAAAGAGAAAGGACCAGTAGTTAGAAAATATGGCCTTGGTGTTAGAAATGATTCTGGAGACGTGTGATAGAATTTTGCAAGATCAATGAATCCTTCATTGCATATGTCTTACTTAAATAACATAAAAAATGACTATCCACATGGACCTCGCCAGATGGAATACACAGAAATCAAATTGACTACATTTGAGGAAAGAGTTGGTAGAAAAGCTTCATATCATCAGCCAAAGCAAGTCTAGGGCAGATTGTGAAACAGACCATCAATTGCTCGTATGCAAATTCAGGTTGAAGCTGAAGAAATTTAAAACAAGTCCACAAGAGCCAAAATATGACCTTGGATACAGTCCACCTAAATTTAGAAATCATGAAGAAGAGATTTGATGCATTAGACACTAACGACCAAAGACCAGAAGAGTTTTGGTATGACATCAAGAACATCATACAGGAAGAGAGCAAAAGGTCATTGAGAAGGCAAGAGAGAAGGAAAAGACCAAAATGGACATCAGAAGAGACTCTGAACCTTGTTCTACAGCATAGAGATGCTAAAGCAAATGGAAGAAGTGAGGAGATATAAGAACTGAACAGAAAATTTCAAAGGGCACCTCCAGAAGACAAAGTCTAATTGTGCAAAGACCTGGAGTTAGAAAACCAAAAGGGAGGAACACGCTTATCATTTCTAAAGCTGAGGGAACTGAAGAAATAATTCAAGCTTTGACTTTCATTATTGATGGATTCTCTGGGCAAATTATTGAATGATGTAGAAAGCATCAAAAGAAGATGAAAGGAATACACAGAGTCACTGTGCCAAAAGGAAATGGTTGATGTTCAACCATTTCACGAGGTAGCATATGATCAAGAGCCAATGATACTGAAGGAAGAAGTTCACGGTGCATTCAAGTCATTGGCAAAGAACAAGGCCCTGGGAATAGATGGAATACAAATTGAAATATTTCAACAAACTGATTCAGCACGGGAGGCACTCAATGATCTATGCCAAGAAATTTGGAAGACAACAACTAACTGAAAGAGATCTGTATTTGTGTCCATTCTAAAGAGAGGTGACACAATGGAAAGTGGAAATCATTGGAGACTATCATTGGTATTCCATGCAAGTAAAGTTTTACTAAAGATAGTACATAAACAGCCGCAACCATACACTGACCAAGAACATCCAGAGGTTCAAGCCAGATTCAGAAGAGGATGTGGAACGAGTGACATCATTGCTGGTGTCCGATGGATCTTGGCTGAAAGCAGAGAATACCAGAAAGATGTTTACCTGGGCTTTATTAACTACACAAAAGCTTTTGACTGTGTGCATCACAACAAGCTATATACCACATGTGCAGAAAAAGTATTCCTGAACACTTAATTGTGCTCATGAGGAATCTGTACATGGACCAAGAGGCAGTTGTTCAAATAGAGCAAGGGGACACTAAATGGTTTAAAATCAGGAAAAGTTTGTGCCAGAGTTGTATTCTTTTACCATATTTATGCAATTTGTATGCTGAACAAATAATCAGAGAAGCTGGATTATATGAAGAAAAATGTGGCATCAGAATTGTAGGAAGACTCATTGACAACCTGCAATATGCAGATGATGCAACCTTGCTTGCTGAAAGCAAAAAGAATTTAAAATACTTAGTGATGAAGATTAAAGACCACAGCCTTTGGTGTGGGTTGCACCTCAATGTAAAGAAAACAAAAATCCGCACCACTGGATCAATAAATAACTTCACTATTTGTTGTTGTTGTTAAGTGCCATTGAGTCGATTCCGACCCATAGCGACCCTGAACAGGGTTTCTGAGGTTGTAAATCTTTATGGGAGCAGAAAGCCTCATCTTTCTCCTGGTATAAATATATATAAATGTACCTTTACTATAAATGGGGAAAATTTTGACGTTGTCAAAGACTTCATTTTGGTTGGATCCACCATCAACACTCAAGGAAGCCGCAGTCAAGAAACCAAATGACATATTGCACTAGGCAAATCTGCTGTATATATCTTTATTGTGCACAAGAGCAAAGATGTCAGTATGAGGACTAAGGTGTGCCTGACCCAAGCCATGGTATTTTCAATAACCACATAGGCATGTGAAAGTTGGACAGTGAATAAGGAAGACCGTAGAAGAATTGATGCATTTGTACTATGGTGTTAGAGGAGAATATTGAAAGTACATTGGGCTGTCAAAAGAACCAATAGATCTATGTTCAAAGAAGTGGAGCCAGAGTGCTCCTTGGAGGTCAGGATGGCCAAATTTCAACTAATGCTGGAATGACCTTCACCTAGATCAAGGTGACCTTCATTTCAGATAAAAGAAGTTGAACTACGGTTTTAGGTATGTTAATGTGAGTTTGAGGTCGTGTTGTGGTACTGTAGGATAAGCACTGGACTGCTAACAGCAAAGTGGGCAGTTCAAACTCATCAGCTGCTCCTTGGAAGCCCCATACAGGGTCGCTATGAGTTGGAACCAATTCGTAGTGGTTACGAATCGGGCTGCTAATATCACGGTCAGTAGTTCGAAACTACCACCTGTTCCGTGGGAGAAAGATGAGGCTTTCTGCTCCCATTAAGATTTACAGCCTTGGAAATCCTGTGCAGGATCACTATGAGTCAGAACCGACTCCACGGCATGTTACAACAACAGTGACAAAAAAACTATGTGAATTTGAGGAGTCCTGGTTGTGCAGTGGTCAAGCACTCAACTGCTATCTGAAAGGTCAACAATTCGAACTCAGCAGTCACTCTGAGGGAGAAAGACGAGGCGGTGTGCTTTCGTAAAGATTTGCAGCATTGAAAACCCTACTGCACAGTTCTACTCTGTCTTACCGGGTCACTATGAGTCAGAATAAGGAGCCATGGTTGTGGAGTGGATTAGGAGCTGGGCTGCTAGCTGCAAGGTCAGTAGTTTGAATCCACCTGTCACTCAGAGGGAGATGAGGCTGTCTGCTCCTATAAAAATGTACAGCCTTGGAAACTATACATGGTCACTATGAGTTGGAACTGACTTGGTGACACACAACCACTACCATGATTCTGAATGGAGTTGAGGACTGCATGTGTCGATTTTGTTTGTAGGGTGAGTCTCAATCACCTCTGGTCAGATTTCTAACCAGTTGGGCAGTGAAATTGTGAGCATGTCCCCAGTTCTTCCTGAATTGTTTGTGTCGTTTCATTTCTGTGACTGTATCACTTGTTCTCAGAGAGACCATCTGTCCCCCTCGCTCTTCCCCACTCCATCTGGCGTCCCATCGCTCGCGTTCTCCCACTTCTCTTTCTCTGACCTTATGATTTGAATAAGTGCAAAATGTCTTTGGCACTGCCCAGAGCAAATTAAAAGCAGAAAGCTCTCTCTGTTGGTCCAACACTGGAGAGTCAAGTAAATCAATTAGAGAAAGGGGGTGGAGTGGAGGCTGGGTGAGAAGTTTGTTTATTTGTTTGTTTGCTTATTGGTGTATATGTTTTTAAAAATTTTACTTTATTCTAAAACAAACAAAAAAAAGAATTAGTGCTTAGGGAAGAACAGCATCGGCTTTCTTCTTTGAATCTAAGGAAGTAAACTAAACTTTTGAACATCTACAATTTATGGTAGCTGCTCTGTGTGTATGTGTGTGTGTGTATAGATGCATGTATGTGTGTATGTATACATGCGTACACACAAGGAGAAGTAAAAAATATTATATAAACTCGTACACAACTTTACAATAAAAATATCAAACCATGAAGTTGTTTGTTCTTGACACACTCTCCATCTAGGTACATTTCTGAAGGAAGTATGTCCCTCTCTAATTCTTCCCCCAAAGGATTCTTTACTTTTTTATTTATACCACATCAAAACAATTTTGACATCCTCAAGGGACTAAAATGGTCCATTTAAGTGGGTTAGTCCATGGGGAACAAAACACAGTCTGAAGGGGCAAAATCAGGACTGCAGCATGTATGGGGCAAGGTTTCCCAAGGAGAGTCTTGTAGGACAGCCCTTGCTACCTTTGACAATGAACAGACACATCGGCATGATAGAAAAAAAAAATTCCTAGGCACAACTTTTCTGACCTTTTCAGTTCAGTTTTAAATTTTCTTTAAAATTCTTCCTAATAAACCCCTATGGTCATCCTGGGCCCTTTGAGGACATCTATTAAGATTACTTCTTTGGAATCCCCCCAAAATAGCCACCATAACCTTCTGAGCTGACCTCTGTGCCTTGAATTTAACTGGCCCAGCAGATCCCCTCAGAAGCCATTGTTTTGATCGGACCTTAATCTCTGGTTCATATTTGTAAAATCAAGACCTATCCCCAATTCCATAAAGTCATCTTCATTCTTTTTTTTTTTTTTTTTCAAGTTTTTATTGTGAATTATGTGATAGTTTACATGGGAGAACATTATCTTTACATTCATCCTATCGTATTTTATTTCATTGCAATGATTATAATCATCAGCCAACCAAAGGGTATACCCTGCAATCCTGCCCCCTGGTCTCCGCCACACAGTCACCCTCTCTCCCTGAGGCCAGAGTCCCCAGCTGCTCCATGTCATCGTCTCTGCTTCCATCTCTGGCATCACTGCTTCTCTGGATAGGATCCCACACTTCGCTTTTATCTCTTGATGGTTCCAGGGACCTCTGCTCCTGGTCTACAAAATCAACCACTCCCCTCCTTTTGTTACAAAATGTCTACCTTTACCTTCCCAACCACCCTCACAGTCAGTCCTGATAGCAATCATTCCCTATTGAACCACAAGAGTCTTATCCCCATCTCCTTTCATCAGCCCCATCCAGACAGGTTGGAAACCACTCAGTGGAGATTCCACTTTTTCTGTACCCTATTGAACTAGTTTCCATACTGAAAGCTTGTAAGCCAGTCAGTTCTTGCCTTTGTAGCCCCTCCCCATTTTGGGTAGCCAATGTCCAAGTTGCCCATCCCTGTCTACTCTGTGTGTGGAGGGGGTGGGAATGTGGACCTCTTTTTGAAAGTTTTGAATTGTTTCTAATGATGTATCTATCTTGTTTTATTGCTCCTGTAGCACTTTACTGACTTCTTCCTTATTTTTCTCCACCTCTTTTCGGAGCATTTGAATTTGTTTCCAACTCATTCTTCTGAATTCCTTCTCAGGCAGATCCAAAGCCTGCTCTTTTTCTACTGGAAAGTCTGCCTCCAGCTCATTTGTCTCAGTTACTCTTTTCTGTTTTTGGAATGTGTTGAGATTTTGTGTGTGTGTTTTCTTGGACATTTTAAGCAAGTTATGTGGGTTTTTAATGCTTAAATGGATGTATATTGCTGTGTTGTTAAGCTTGCGGAGTGTCTACTGGTGGATATGATCTGGAGATAGGCTTCCCTTTTCATTTGTAATGCCTGTCAGCTGGTATTGGCTCTTGTCCAGATGGTGGGGTATTACGGGGTATGCTTGAAGGTTGGCTATATGAGCACAATTACTGTCTTTTCTTGGGTAAGGTAGGGGGAGTAAGCTCCCCCCACCCCAGGAAAAGGGTGAGACCAAAAGGACCAAACCAGAAACAATATAAAATCAGAGACAAAAACCACCACTCAAAAACAAACAAACAAACAAACAAACAGCAACAACAACAACATAAAACCTATAGCCAACTGTCCAGTAGTCTTTGCTATGCAGGCAGGGATAAAGGGTCCTGCCCAGGTCAACTTTAGGGTTGGGTCCCAGAGTCAGACGTCATAAGAAGTAGCCTGCGGGACCAATGGGGCTCTCAGGAACCTCCTCTCTGTGCTGTGGGAAAATTGTGGGTGCAATGCTAGACCCTTTTGAGGGTGTGCTCCCACCTGCCTGAAGGCATCTGGGCTGGGCAGTGAGAGTGCAATCAGGGAGAAGAGGAACAATAAGTAAAAAATGAAAAACCCGTCACACCAGACATAGCTCCGTGGCTTCTAGCACTATGCCACTGCCTCCTCTTGGCTGTGGCCCCACCCTCAGATCTCAGTCCAGGCCGAGGGGTGTGCAGGGATTCAGAAATCACCATATTTGGCTTCCACAGTCAGATTTATCCACAGGTGGGCACGGGAAACTCTCCCAGTGCCTTATATAAGATCCAAAACTCTGGTGCTGCTTCGCAAATGCTCCTTCTCTGTTTTTGTTTTTTTTCTTCACCTCCACAGAGGAGTTTTTCCTACCTGTCTCTGCTTCACCAGCCCCCAAACCAGAAGTGCATCCTCTTTGATATTGCTTAAAAGACTGTTGGAAAGACTAGCTCGTTGAATTAGCTGATCTTTGTGCAATTCTGTTGGGACCCATGGAGCTGAAAGCTTACGGTGGCCACGTTGTTCACTGAAAATTAAAATGCTGAACCATGTGAGATCCCAACTTCCATAGTTATGGGAATTCTACAGTCTTCTTCCATCCCTTTCTAGATTCAGTCACAGTTTCATCACTTCTCAAGATTGGTGGTCTTCCTTCTCTTGGCTCCATCTTTAAGGTCTTCTTGACTTTCCTTTAAAACAAAAAACAAAAAACAAACTTGATCCATCATCTAAACTTGTTTTCTCTAGAGAAACATTCCTTTAGGCTTGTTGTGAAGCTTCAGTCATTTGGGAAGATGTTCATTGGTGCTCTATTAAACATTAGTTTTTAGCTTTAACTTCAAAATCATTTTTGCCCCCAATGGCACAAGTCTCCTTTTTTTAATCTTTAAGGTACCCTGTCATAGCACTATTGGGTAAGCATCAGGCTTCTAATTGCAAAGTCGTTGTTCAAATCCACCAGCTGCTCCTTGGAAACCTACACAGGATTGCTATGAGTTGTAACCGGCTCCATGGCACTTAAGAACAACAACAACAAACTAGACTAATCATGGCATGGTGCTGTTGGATAAGCACTTAACTGCTAACCATGAGATTGGCAGTCCAAACCTATCAGGTGCTCATTGGAAACTCCATACAGGGTTGCTATGAGTCGAAACTGTCTTGATGGCACTTAGCAACAACAACAAGTGAGAACAGGGTCACCGTGTCACTGAGATAATCCACGGATTGTTGTGACTTGTTGATGCACACTTTATTTGGAATAAACCTAAGTATGTATGAATTGGAATCCTAGTAGCAAGACTTTTTGACACATCCTCCTTTGTGTGTATAACTATATAATATAAATAAAATCTATATGTAATTCAATATTTTTAAATGGTATCTCAAATAAACAGAAAAATAGAAAAATGAACACCCATATACTGACTATCCAAATTCAAGAATTTTAACCAAAAAATGTGTTTCCTCCAGAGATAAAAACTGCTATTTGCACAATCCTGAAATAATGGTGATCCATGGGGAGATGCACAGATAGACACTCAAGCTGAAAAGGTGTAGGAGGGAGACTGGGAGTGTGCCCACAGATATATACAGTTTTGACAGAGAATATGTGTACATGAATTTACCTTTGTTGCAAATATACCCATGAACGTGGTGGAGCATACATGAGGCAAAGTTATGAAAACTTCTTAGACATAACCAAGCACCTAAAGGAGATGAGTTGCTGGGCCTGGGGGCTCAGGACCATAGTCTTAGTGGATATCAAGTTCAATTGGCATAGCCCAGTCAACAAAGACAGTGTTTCACATTCCATTTTAGTGAGCAGCAACTGGGGTCTTAACAGATTATGTGTGGCCATCTAAGGTACAACTATTTGTCTCTGTCAAGACAACAACAGAGTGAAGAAAATCAAAGATACTTTGAAACAATTAGTCCAATGAACAACAGTCTCCATGACCATGAGACCAGAAAAATTAGATGGTGCCTGGATACCACTCCCAACTGCTGTAAAAGAGATCACATTAGAAGGTCCTAGAAAGAGTGGGCTCTTTTAGAGCAGTTGGTAGTAGTAGCGATATGCAGATAATACAACCTTGCTTGCTGAAAATGAAGAGGACTTGAAATACTTACTGAAGAAGATCAGAGACCACAGACTTCAGTATGGGTTGCACCTCAATGTAAAGAAAACAAAAATCCTCATCACTGGACCAATATAAATGAAACAAATCTTGAAGTTGTCAAAGACTTCATTTAGCTTGGATCCACCATCAACACGAATGAAAAAAGTAGTCGAGAAATCAAACAATGTATTGCATTAGGCAAATCTGTTGCATAAGACTTCTTTTAAGTGTTCAAGAGAAAAGATGTCAGATTGAGGACTGAAGCGCCCCTGGATCAAACTATGGTATTTTAAATAGTCTCATATGCATGGGGATGTTGGACAATGAGTAAGGAAGATTGTAGAAGAGTTGATGCATTTGAGTTATGATGTTGGAGGAGAATGATAATGGTACCATGGACTGTCAGAAGAACAAACAAATCTGTGTTGGAAGAAGTACAGCTAGAATGTTCCTTAGAAGCCAAGATGGCCCAGACTTCATCTTTCATACTTCAGACATATTATCAGGCGGGACCAGTGCCAGGGGAAAGGCATAATGCTTGGTAAAGTGGAGGGACAGTGAAAAAGAGGGAGACAACCAACAAGATGGATAGACACATTGGCAGCAACAATGGGCTCAAGCAGAGCAACAGTTGTGAAGATGGAGCAGGACCAGACAGTTTTTCATTCTGTTGTACACAGAGTCACTATGAGTCAGAACCAACTCAATGGCGCTAATAACAACAACACATAGAATGGGAGAAAAACATGGAACAAAACTCAAAATAATAAAAATGACCAGGCTTGGTACTGGTATAATGAAAGACATATAGAGCAATGGAACAGAATCGAGAATCCATAAATTAACCCATCCACACACAGCCAACTGATCTTTGACAAAGGGTCTAAATATGTTGCATGGGGAGGAGATAGTGTCTTTAACAGATGGTACTGGCAGAATTGGAAATTGGTATGCAAAAGACTGAAACAAGACTTTTACTTCACGCCTTATACAAAAACCAAGTCAGCATGGATTAAAGATTTAAATGTGAATCTCAGATTTATAACGATCATCAGTGAAAAAATAGGGACAAATTTAAGGGCTTTTATACAGTGAATATACAGACTACCAAACATTGTGAAAATTACACAAACAAAAGAAAGCAAAATAGAACATTGGGGCATACTAAAAATTAGAAACTTATGTGCATCAAAAGATTTCACCAAATGAGTAAAAAGGGGGTCCATAGACTGGGAAAAAATCTTTTGCAATGACATATCAGACAAGGGACTTATTTCCAAAATATATAGGAAACTACATCATCTCTACAAGAAAAGTACAAAT
>NW_006408574.1:9237602-9238186 GCF_000296735.1 Chrysochloris asiatica
CCACTCTGGAAAACAGTATGGTGCATCCTCAGACAGTTGGAAATAAAAATACCTTATGATCCAGCAATTCTTCTACTTGGTATATAGCCACAAGACATACAAGCCATACCACAAGTAGATCTATGCACACCAATGTTCATAGCAGCACTATCCATGATGCAAAAAGATGGAGACAGCCTAAGTGCCCATCAATGGAAGAATGAATAAACAAACTGTGGTATATACACACAATGGAATATTTTGCTACCTTGAAGAATAACAAGGAAGCTATAAGCCACCACATAACATGGATGAACCTTAAGGACATTGTGCTGAGTGAAATTAGTCAGTCACTAAATGAGAAATTTTGCATAAGACCATTATTATAAAAGCTTTAGAAAAGATACCCACACTAAAAGGAAGAAAAAGGAAAAAAGGAAAATTTCTTTGTTGGTTACCAATGGGTAGGAGGGGTGGGTGGGGGAAAGGAGGGGACAGTAGAGCACAGGGTAGGAGCTAGACACATCACAGTTCGGGTGTTGGGGTGGGCAATACACAAGAAGGGGGAGAGGAACAGAACAACACGGTAGATAGGAGAACACTTA
>NW_006408574.1:9239131-9256159 GCF_000296735.1 Chrysochloris asiatica
ACTTGGAGGGGACAGAAGGGAATGTCCAGAAACATGATTCTAGAAAGCTTGTAAGCCTGCCTTCAGCTTATAACTGATTGGAATATGAAAAGCAGTGCTAGAACTTGCCCAGTGAAAGAGGCTTCTTGCAGAGCCTTTGTAGGGTATAAGACCTTAGGTGGAATCCTGGTCCCCATCCAGAACCTTCTAAGATGGGAAATTCCCACTTGAAAGATAAGCAGACCAGCCTGGAGCAGCTAGAGGAATAGAGATACTTCTTGAAAGAAAGACCAGCAGGGATAACCAAAACTAAAGCGGCAGTCTGATTGACTACTACAAGAACATGCAAGTTGTTTGCCAGGGAGCCATCAAGGCAAGCAATCAAGTCCCTTCAGGAAAAACCCCCTCCCAAGACTGAAACTCAAAGGGAATACACAAGCAGGCATGCAAGCTTACTGGTGACCATGTTAGTCTACTGATGTGAGGAAGTGGGAGAAAAGCAACAATGAAGAGGTGGGCTGAGTCCTACTAAGTTACATAGACCCCCATTGACCTGGAGTATAGTGAGAGCTAGTTGACCCAAAGTACAGTGAGATCTGGGGACTCCTGAGCCCATGGACATGGACATGGCCACGGAGGGCTACAGCTGAGAGTGAAGCATCCAGTTGATATGAAGTGAAGGAAGATGAACAATGGCACCCAAAGTTGTAGATAATGCCCACTGGACCTAGCTTCAATGGCTGGATGTTCAGAACCTGACTAGAGGAAGGAAAAGGCGGGGGGGGGTTGTTGTGTCTTTTTTATAAGAAAATAAGTGTAATTTGTTACAATCTGATGAACTTGACCTATACTTATGAATGTAGTAGCTTAAAATACCAACCAAGAGGGAAAGAATCTTTACAGCAAGGATCATTCCCATCCCCTCTGCACACAGTGTTGATAGGGATGGGAAACTTAGACATGGGCTATCTAAAATAGGGACACGAAGTGACTGGCTTACAAATCTTCAAGAGGGAGTTTGAGATTCAGAGTGTGCGGGGGAAGGTAGAATCCCCACTGTGTGGTTTTCATCCTGTCTAGACAGGTCTAGTGAAAGGAGATGGGAACAAGACTCTCATGATTCAATAGTGAATACTTGTTATCATGACTAATTGTGATTGTCACCAATGTAAAGGTAGAAGTTTTATAGCCAAAAAGGGTGAGTGGTCAATCTTACAGTCCTGGAGCAAAGGACCCTGGGAGCATCAATGGAGAAGAATGGGAGCAGTGTGTGGGATCCCTACCCAGAGAAGCTGCGACACCAGAGATGGAGGTAGAGATGATGACATGGAGAGATGGAACAGCTGAGGACTCTAGACTCATGGAGGGAGAGGGGCTGTGTGCTGGCGGCCAGGGGACAGGCTTGCAGGGTGTGCCCTTTGGCTGTTTGAATGATTGTATATTCCTGCGCGTTTTGGTGCACATTAAAAAAAAAAAACAGCATAAAAACAGAAGGATTAGAAGTAAATACTGTTGAATGATGAAGCGTGCAGGGGATTGTAATCATTGCAATGAAATGAATATGATAGGATGAGTGTAAAACTGATGTTCCCCCATGCAAACTATCACTCAATTCACAATAAAAACATAAGGGAAAAAACAAAACAAAAACAGGCTTATTGGTCCGATAATAACTGTTGGAACCCCTCAGTTATTGTTCTCCATCACCCTTCAGGTTTGGCAACCGACCTTGCAGTCAAGGCCATTGACCCACAGCACCACACACCACATCCTTATGTTGTTGTTGTTATGTGCTGTGTGGAGTTGGTTCTGACTCATAGTGACCCTGTACAGGGTTTCCAAGGCTGTAAATCTTTACGGGAGCAGAAAGCCTCATCTTTCTCCCACAGAACAGCTGGTAGTTTTGAACTGCCCACCGTGAGGTTAGCAGCCCGATTCGTAACCACTACGCTACCAGAGCTCCTTTTGACTCCTTACAGACCTGTCTATTGTTAGGTTGGAAACTGAGCTGTGGGAGAAAGATGAGACATTCTGCTCCTGTAAGGATTTACAGCTTTGGAAACCCTATACAGGTTCGCTATGATTCATAATCTACTCCATAGCACATAACTACCACCACCACCACCACCACCCAATCTGGTGTCCTAATGTGGTGCTGTGGGATAAAACACTGGACCACAAAATCAGTTTGAACCACAAGGTCAGTGGTTAAAACTTAACAGTCGCTCCTTGGAAACCATAGGGTCGCTATGAGTCAGAAATGACTTGATGGCACTTAACAACAACAGATATAGTACCAGAAAATGAGTCCCTCAGGTTGGAAGGCACTCAAAATACAGCTGGGGAAGAGTTGCCGCCTCAAAGTAGAGTTGGCCATAAAGAAGGCCATGGAAGAACTAATGCATTTGAGTTATGGTGTTGAAGGAGAATTTTGAAGTACCAAAGACTGCCAAAAGTACAAACAAATCTATGCCGGAAAAAGTACAGCCAGAACGCTTCTTAGAAGCCAGGATGATGAGACCTCATCTCTCATACTTTACACATATTATCAGGAGGGTTCAATCCCTGGAGAAGGACATCATGCTTGGTAAAGTGGAGGGTCAGTGAAAAAGAGGAAGACCGCCAATGAGATGGATTGACACAGTGGCAGCAGCAATGGGCTCAAACGTAGGTTGAGGTTGAGGTTGGCACAGGACAGGGCAGTGTTTCATTTTGTTGTGTGTACGTTACTATGTTGTTGTTGTTAAGTGCCATCAAGTTGGTTCCAACCCATAGCAACCCTATGGTTTCTGAGGAGCAGCTGGTGAGTTTGAACTGCCAACACTGCAGTTCAAACAACTATGCAGTCTAGTGCATTAACCCACAGTGCCACACCAGGACTCCAAGTTGCAATGAGTTGCTATGAGTCTGTACTAATTCGATGACACATAAAAACAACAACAACCTTCTATTGCATAACACCTGGAAGCACAGAAGGCCCAGTGGTCCTTGTTTAGGGATGCTATGCGTGGTCACAGTACAACTACCAATACCACTATTATTTAGATTGAAGCACCAACCAGTAGAGTCAGTGATGAAGAAATTGAAGAATTCTACCATTTTCTTCAAACTGAAATAGATCAAACATGCAATCAAGATGTATTGCTCATTACTGGTGGAATGCGGAGGTTGGAAACAAAGAGGAAGGATCAGTAGCTAGAAAATATAGCCTTGGTGATCTCTAAATACTTCTGAGTCTTTTGTCCTCAGGATTGTCCCAGACTTACCTTGTACAACCACTGCCTCAGACAAGCAATCAGATTATTTCTTGAAAGAGCTTGGATTCGGTTCAGAAGGAAATGGTATTTAGAAGCCACAATCTGGCCACAAGGGATGCTTGTTGTTTATGTAATGTCATTGTGCTAGGTCTTTTCAGGTGGCTCTATACGATAAGCACTGGATTGCAAGCCACAAGGTCCATGGTTCAAGCCCCCTAGCCACTCTGTGGGAGAAAGATGAGGCTTTCTGCTCACACAGAGATTTAAAGCCTTGGAAACCCTATACAGGGTTACTATGAGTCGGATCCAACTTGACATCAATAAACAACAACAACAGATATAGGAAATAGTTTTTAAATAGTAAGAATTAATATTGGCTTTTCCAATTCAAATTTGGCATTCTAAAGTTTTTGTTCAACTCATATTTCTACCTCATTTCTCTTACATTGACAACCTTGATTCCTAACAACTCATTTGCTTTATCTTAAAATATTCATAAAATAGTTTCAAATGAACAAGACAATATTACCAGCAATGCTGCAGCTATTGAACAGTGTTTAAGATTTCTAGTTTTCCTTTTTTTTTGGTCCTTCATTCTAAGGATACTTATGTGAGACAGATCAGGAAGAACAGTTTCTTTCAAAAATCAGCCAGTGACAACCTCTGGATCACAACAGAACACTGTCCAGCTTTACTTTGGACTCTCCATCAGGTGGGACCCATTGCCATAAGGGGACATCATATCTGGTGAAGTAGAGGGTCAGTGAGAGTGTGGGGGGTTCACGATGAGCTGGACTCTGTGAAATGGCTCTGTGAAATGATGCAGACATGCTGGTGGTTATGAGGTTGATGTAGGACTGGGTGAGGTTTTGTTCTGTTGAACACTGGCTTCCATGGTTCAGCACCAGATCTCTGGAAATTAACAGCAGTAAAGTTCCAGGAAGATAAGTAGCTTGTCCAGACTCTCATCAGTAACTGACAGAGCTGGGACGCTACCCAGATTTATTTGACTAGAATCTTCTCTGTTCTGACCCATAATGGTGCTATGTGCAACAGAACAAAATGTCTCCTGGCTCTACGCCAATCTCACAATCGTTGCTGTACTTGAGCCCATTGCTGCTGTCATTGTGCCAATTCATCTCATTGGGGGTCATTCTCTTTTTCACTGGCCCTTCACTTGATGTCCTTCTCCAGGGACAGTTACCTCCTGATAATACATCTGAAGTATGAGAGACAAAGTCTGAGCATCCTGGCCTCCAAGGAGCACTCTGGCTGCATTTCTTCCAACACAGATCAGTTTGTTCTGGCAGCCCATGGCACTTTTAATATTCTCCTCCAACACCTTAACTCAAATGCATCAATTCTTCTACGATCTTCCTTATTCACTGTCCAGCTTTCGCATGCATGTGAGGTTACTGAAAATACCATGGCTTGGGTCAGGTGCACCTTAGTCCTCAGCTGACATCTTTGCTCTTCAACACTTTAAAGAAGTTTTGTACAACAGATTTACCTAATGCAATATGTTGTTTGATTTATTGACTGTTGTTTCCATGAGTGTTGATGGTGGATCCAATGAAAATTAATTCCAACTCATTGCGATCCTGTTTAGGGTTTCCAAGGCTGTTAATCTTTACGGGAGCAAAAAGCCTCATCTTTCTTCTGAGGAGCACCTGACAGACTCAAACTGCTGACATTAAGGTTATCAGCCCAACATCTAAGCTGTTGTACAAACAAGGCTCCATATATATGCATATGTGTGTATAATGTGACAATCTGAATACTCATCGAAAACATAATGATGTAAAAAAATAAATGGATTATACAATTTAAAACATACTTTCTCTAATTTGATGGTTATATGAAAAAGAAACTTAAAACATTAATCTATCTCCAAATTGAGTTGTTTTTACAGTTTTTAATCACTGTTCTATTATACTCCCTCCTCACCTAACTTCTTATTCAACAATTTACCTGAGGCCCTCACAAGTGCTGCGATTCACCTGCCCCAAAGAAGGCAGACAGATGCAAAGATGGAGGTAAGATTGGCAGGCAGTGGCTCCCCTGCCCAGCTGCACTGCATTAAAAATCACACCCACTTCTGGTTTCCAGCTTCCTCATTTGCAAAATGGATAAAGCAGTGGAGGAAATGGATTAAACAACGCCTAAGAATCTTCTCATCTTCAAAATTTGAGTCCTCTGGCAAGTTGATTTAATTCCCTGAATGCCAACCTCCTTATCCAGAAGATGTGGATGTCTCCACAAAGCTCTGCTGAAGAGTTTATAGCAAAGTGATGGCTCATATCTACATGAGTCCCTGGCTTCCCAATGAAGGGACCAAGATGGTCCTCCCTAAAGCTGAAGCAGACATGGGGGAGCTATATATAGCCAAACCCCAGCAGTGGTTGAGCACAGATTCCAACTCATGCCCCATTTTGTGAGAGAAGAACTGTGCTCCACGAGGTTTTGGTCACTATGATTTTTTTAGAAGTACATTACTAGGCTCTTCTTCTACGACACTTCTGTGTGAACTTGAATTGCCAATGTTTTGATTAGCAGCCAAAAGAAGTAGAAAATTTAATTTAGTTGATTTTTTCCCTTAAAAAACAAAGGCAAAAAACACAAAAACAAAAAAAAAAAAAACCCAAAGGCATTTCTTAGTTTACAGTGATTAAAAAGGTGTAAAATGAAACAATTTTACACCTTATGTGAACCTGTATTGAATGGAACCAAATTGAGCCTGTGACCTTCAAGTTGGGTCCAACTCATAGCAGTTTTGTAGGGCTGACTAGACCTGCCCTGTAGGGTTTCCTGGCTTCCTGGTGTGGCGCTGTAGGATAAAGTACTGGACCACAAGGAATGGTTGAATCGAAAGATCGCTGATTCAAACCCACCAGCTGCTCCTTGGAAGCCCTACACAGGGTTGCTGTGGGTCAGAATCAACTTGATCGATGGCACTTAACAACAGGGTTTCCATAGCTGTAACCTTTAAGGAAGCAGACTAACATATATAGCTTTCTCCTGCGGAGTGATTGGTGGATTTGAACCACCAACCTTTCAGTTAGTAGTTGAGTGCTTAATGATTGTACCATCAGGTCTTGTCTATCAATGTAAGAGATGTAAAAAATACCTTTGGTCCACGCTAATAAGGACATTAGAAACCAACAAATGTTGTTTTCAAGTGACCGATGAGGTAAATTGTATTAACGTCATAAATTCTTTAATATTCTACCCCATTATAACTCTTGCAAGGATTTCCTTTCTATATGACTACCAATAAGTACTTGGCATTACTATTTCAATAAACAGATACCTGAGGTATTTGCCAAAGATGCCTAAGATCTCTCCCTATCTTTCACAGTGACAAATTTCTTTCCTCCCCTGCATGTTGACAAAAAATAAGCCAGCTTCCTAGTTCACTTGGACCACATGCTGTTCCCATACAGCTGTTGACAAAAATGCAGAATTTGCTTCATAGAAGAATATTTACTTATTTATTTTGCAGGTACTCAGGAGTAAGAGACAAATGGGTGCCTTGAAAGTCTGATTTTAAATCTAGCTTACATAAGAAGGCTGATTTATTTTCCATTTAACAATCCTAAGCATATATCGAATCTGCAAGGAAATGCTAGCCTCTGCTTTACTGAGCCCATGGAATTCTTCAGGGCTCCATAAATAACCCTGCTTGTGTGGAAAGGGTCACAGCACAGATGTGAAAGCTTGTACATTTTTTCCTCTCTACCATCAGAGATGGTCCAAAGCAGGTTTGTTTAGAGAGATACAGATGCCTGGGGTCTGTAATGCATGTGAAAAGGAGTGGGGTGGGGGTGGGGGAAAGCAATTAGGGGGAAGAAAATCGCTTTGCTTTACTTTAAAGAGGAGGAATTCAGGGAGCTGGGCTTCAAGGAAAAGTCTGCAGTTAGCTGCTTTTCAATGCAGTGCTAACTTTATTCACCAGGGGTCATCAGAGGGCTGGATTTTCTTTGTCTACAGGTTGGCTCTTTCGTGTTCATGGTACACTCCAGAACCAATGCCTTCTTCCGAGCTGTGCTTTAGGTTCCGGGCCCCACCAGCCCAGGCCCACCCCCATCACCGGCTTCGACCAAACTCCATGGGACTCTACCAACACACTGCAGCAAGCAAGTCGTTCAGATGAGAAATGGGTACGCCTTTGCTAACTAAGCCCATTTATGAAAGAGAGAGTGTGGTAGCTAATGAGTACTATCTTTTCAACAAGCATTGCTTCTCTTTTTGGTGTTAGAAAAGGGAAGACTTATCAAACAATGGTTTTCCAGATTTAAGAACTGAATGACATGCTTGGAAGGGAGGGGGCCTGCCCCTTGTTGGGTTTTATTAGGTATCTGGAGCAGGTCAGTGGGAGAACAGATCAAATGGGACCTGTTGCTGTCAAGTCGGGTCCGACTGCTTGTTATAGGATAGAACTGAGTGTTCGAGATCTTTCTTGGCTGTGGACAAGCAGATCACCAAGCAGGCCTTTTTTCAAAGGAGTCTCTAGGTGGTTTTGAAATACCAACCTCTAGGTTAGCAGCCACTAGGAACCTATGGGCATGACCCTAGAACCCTCGCTGGGAAGACAAACCAAACCACAGCAAATCCACTGCCATCAAGTAGAATACGACTCACAGCACCCGTGTAGAGGGTTTCTGAGACTGTAAATCTTTACAGGAGCAGAAGCCCTCATCTTTCTCCTATGGAGAGGCTGATGGATTTGAACTGCTGACCTTGCAGTTGGCAGCTCAATGCGTAGCTCACAATACCACCAACTCATTCATTATCACCAAGCCTATTACAACTCATGGTGACCCTATGGAGCGTTTCCAAGGCTGTAAATTCTTTACGGGAACAAAAAAATCTCCTCAATCGCCTACGGAGCAGCTGGTGGATTTGAACTGCTGACCTTGCAGTTAGCAGGCCATTGTACAACCCACTCTGCCAAAGTGCCACCAGGGCAAGCTGATTCTTTGGCTTTTCAGCTCACAGTTGAACGGATAAATACGGCAGATTTTGGCACTGACATGAGGGACAAGGACCTCACAGGTCTTGGAAATCCTGGGGATGCCTGGATTGTCTTTTGAGCTGCTCAAGGCACGATCTCACTTTTTCTGTGAAGATAATCTTCAGTGTCTTTAGTGTGAAGCTATTGTAGGCAGCTTGATGCTTTCTTACTGTTCTCGCTGAATAAAGCAAATTGCATCCTTTGAAGACTCAGAATGAGGCAAGCTTCAGCAACAATGAGGAGTTAACGCAGCATATAGAATTCTTCCCAGGGCTGCATGATGCCTGTTGAAGAGTCAAAGGTGCCTCCCTGTCCCCTGCCACCTTCCTCAAAGTAGGCAGGAAAACTGCCTTCTTATTCAGGTGGAGGCATTTGACCCATATTCCTTTTAGACTCTATTTTAAATGCATTATTAGAATCAAAAGGAACGTGTAACCATAACAGCTAAATGCTCAGCTGCTGACCCACCCAGAGGCTCTGTGAGAAAAAGAATTGGCCATCTGCTCTCATAAAATTGTAGCCTAGACCATCCTATGAGGAACTTCTACTCTGTTCCATGGGGTTGCTTTGGGTTGAAAATCAACTCAATGGTAGGCACTTTATAACAACAACGTTAGAGTCAAAAATCACCTGCAAAACAGAAAAATCAAGCCCAGGGCCAAGGAATCAAATGTGATACATAATGATGCTATAGGGCAGAGGGCAGAGTAGAACTGCCCCCTTGGGGTTCCGAGGCTGTCCATCTTTATGTGGGAACACAGCGCTGCATCTGTCTCCCCTGTGAGAGCTGGAGATAACCTGCAAATAGAAGTCAATAGTCTCTGTACACATTTGGAACCTGAGCCCCAGAGAAGATAAATAACTCGTTAAGTGACAAAAAAAATGGAGCTACGTCTATTTCACTCTGCTTTTTTTTCTAAATACAATGTAGCAAAGTTTTATCACGTAGATCAGACTGCTGTTGTTAAGTGCCCTAGTGAGTTTGAATCCACAACTTTGTGGTTCAAACCGACCTTGTGTATGAAAGGGAAGGATTCTATCTTTGAGCTGCCATAGCCCTCAGGTTAGGTACAGTCCATGGAGCATTCAGAGACCTTTGAAAATCTTCATCCTTCTGCACTCCTATGGAACACACATTTATGCAAAACACAAAGCAGAGAAGGGCTTGGGTCAGGCACACCTTAGTCCTCAACCTGCTATCTTTGCTCTTGAGCACTATAAAGATATATACATCAGATTTGCCTATAGCAATATGTCATTTGGTTTCTTGACTGTGGCTTCCCTGAGTGTTGATGGTGGATCTAAGCAAAATGAAGTCTTTGACAACATCAATCTTTTCTCCATCTATCATGATGATACTTATTGGTCCAGTGGTGAGGATTTTTGTTTTCTTTACATTGAGGTGCAATCCATACTGAAGGCTGTGGTCTTTGATCTTCATTGATATTTTAAGTTCTCTTTGCTTCCAGCAAGCAAGGTTGTATCATCTGTGTATCACAGGTTGTTCACGAGTCTTCCTCCAATCCTGATACAATGATATTCTTTATATAATCCAGATCTTGTATTATTTGCTCAGCATACAGATTGAATAAATATGGTGAAATAATACTACCTCAGTGCACACCTTGCCTGATTTTAAATTGTTTTGTATCCGTTTTTCTCTTCGAATGACTGTCTCTTGGTCTATGTACAGGTTCCTCATGAGCACAATAAAGTATTCTAGAATACCCATTTTTTTTCAACCAATTTAAGCCACTAATGCCTAATAAGGAGTCCTGATTGTAGCACTGTAGGATAAAACACTGGACCTCACAATTGGTTTGAACTACAAGGTTGGCGCTTCAAACTCACCAGCTGCTCCTTGGAAACCCTACAACACCACACCAAGAGTTTCTAGAACCCTTAAACATCCAAAGCAACTTGAGAAATGCTGAGATTTTTTTTCTGTTTGGTTTTCTAACTCCAGGTTGTCACAGATTTCCTTATAATACACAAGGTCACTATGAGTCAGAACTTACTCAAAGACACCCAACAACAACAACAACAAAGTGCCTACCGTGAGAGATGAAGTCTTGCCATCCTGACTTCTGAAGAGCACTCTGGCTGTACTTCTTCTAACACAGATTTGTTTGTTCTTCTGGCGGTCCATGCTACTTTTAATATTCTCTTTCATCACCATAACTCAAAAGCATCAATTCTTCTAGGGGCTTCTTTATTCATTGCAACTTTCACATGCATATGTGATCATTGCAAATACCATGACTTGAGTCAGGTGCACCTTAGTCCTCAATATGACATCTTTACTCTTGAACACTTTAAGAGGTCTTGTGCAGCAGATTTGCCTAATGTGGCAGAGAGGATTCCTGAAATGAAACGATGCTACATTAAACAATAGCAGAAGGCTAATCCTACTCAAAGATTGTAGACTCACAGAATGAGAAGCGAGTGATCTATAGATACGACCTATCCAATACATGCATGTTGTCAGCTGTCAGGTTGGCTCCCACTCATAGCGACCCCCAGGAAAACGCTGCTCAGTTCTGCGCCATCTTCAAAATTGTTTGCTAGGACACCGTTCTGGTCACTGTGTATTTTAAGTGTCTTCCAGCTTAAGGCTGATCTTCCAGAACTACAATGACCTTAAGGCTTTTTTTGGCTTAATTTGAGAAGAAAACCACTAGACTTTTCTTCCTAGTCTGCTGTAGCCTGGAAGTTCCACTGAAATTTACCCATCATGGCTGACCCTGCTAGTATTCTAAATATCAGTGACATCATTTTCAGCATAATAGCAACATACACGTCAGTTCAATATGACAAACTGGCAGACAGTTGGTAGGGTGCATTTATATTGCTGTTGTTAAGTACCATCAAGTCAGTTCTGATTCATAGTGACACTGTACAGAGTTTTCAAGAAGCAGCTGGTGGATGTGAGCCTCCAACCTTGTGGTTAACAGTCCAGTGCTTATCCTGCAGCACCACATTAGGACTCCCAGTACATTTATGGTGTTGTTGTTGTTTCTAAGTGCTGTTGAGTCGGTTCTGAGGAGTGGCTGCTGGGTTTAAACTGCCAATCTGTTGGTTAACAGTACTTATCCTGCTGAGCCACACTAGGATTCCCAGGACATTTATGTTGTTATTGTTGTGAAAAGCCATCGAGGTGGTTCTGACTCATAGCGACCCTATATAGAGTTTCTGAAAACTGACTGGTGAGTTTGAACCACTGACCTTGCAGTTCAAACTAACCTTATGGTTAAGTGCTTATCCTACAGCGCCACACCAGGATTAAGATACTGTTGTGTACTGGGGTCCTTGTACTGGAGTCCTGGTATAGTGCTGAAACCCTATGTTGTTGTTGTTAAGTGCCGTCGAGCCTGTTCTGACTCACAGAAACCCTGTATAGATAGGGTTTCCAAGAAGCATCTGATAAGTTTGAACCACCAACCTCGAGGTTCAAACCAACCTTGCAGTCTGGTGCTTATCCTACAGTGCCACACCAGGAGACCCTACACTCACCTAAATCAGATATGAAACTTTTTTGTGCTTCTACTTAATATCCAACTGGATTCCTACATCTTCACCGCATAAACACATTGCATAACCCTTGAGAAACTGTTCACTACAGGTTAGTGAGTAAGCACAAGTAAGCCCATGCTTATCTTACTACCTGGAGCCTCCCTCCATGGCAGGGATTATCAACTTGAAAAGAGATTTTCTGTAGGAAGGGCTTCTGTGGGGTTGGGAGAGAGAGAGAGAGAGATGCCAGCCACACTTAGAAACAGAATCTTTGATGTGGTGAAAAATGTGACATTGTTAGCTCTGGATTAGTAAGTAAGCACAAGCAAGCCCGTGCTTACCTTTCTTATTGGGCAATCCAATACTGCTCCTGGCTTCAATATTCAGAGGCCCAGAACAGGGACCTCCTTTGAGAAAGCCCTCTTAGAAATTCTCTCGCTGCTTCACTATTAGGTTTCCAAGCCCAGAATTCTGTTACATGTTGCTGGAAGCCATTGAGCCAATTCCAACTCATAGCTGCCCTGTGCGCAACAGTCCTGTACCACCTCACAACCTTCACGTTCTGACGCCCATTGTAACACTCACTAGGTCAGCCATCTTATTAAGGGCCTTCATCTTTTTCCTTTCACCAACTGTTGGCAAGTTGGACATGCCTAACATGATTGGCTGGACCCAATTGCCTGTCACATGACACATCAAGATGAAGCACATCTGTATAAAAATGAGACCCTCCCTAGAAGAAGAAGCCAAACAAAAAGGTGGTACTTGGGTGCAGATATAATCTATATAGTATAAAATCTACTGAGCTGATTATGAATTGGGCTGCTAACCACAGGTCAGCAGTTTGAAACTACCAGCTGTTCCATGGGAGAAAGATGAGGCCTTCTGCTCCCATAAAGATTTACAGCCTTGGAAACACTATACAGGGTCACTGTGAGTCGGGACCGACTCCACGGCACATAACCACCAACCACCACCGAGAATATGGGTTGTCCACATGGCAGCGGACCCCTAGTCCCATGATGACTTTAACTTGGAAGATGTGAAGTATTTTAATAACGTGAGCCTGCTGTTTGTTTGCCTTTAAAAGTTCAGGTCAAATGTAGGAACCCAGAGATCACACGATGTTCAGAATTTGGTGATCAGTGGTGGCATTTCGAATCACCCTGGTACAATAAGAGGCTTGATGAAAGAGTCCTTAGTCGCACCCTTTGGAGATTGGTTTCATCTCTTTGAGCTAAATGTTCTACATTTCCATACCAGAGCCCTGAGATAATTATAACTAAAAGGACACAAAACAAGACTGAAATGTGTTTTTTTCCTTCTACATTCCTTGTTCAAATGACAGGTGTTGCTTAAGAAGGATATTCTATTCATTGCTATCTTTGCTATCTCTTTGATAGCAAAAAAAAAAAAAAAAAGGAATTTTAAATAATATCTTTTTTTTTTTCCAAAGAGAGAAAATTTGATGCAAAGAACAGGTTGCTTTGATCACTATTTTGCTGGAAAGATGCGGGCAGTTGTTTAGAGACAGGCAGAAAATGCAACCAACATTCCATTTCTGTCTAGTTCAAGACAAAACTATCAGGAGGGATAGAGGAAGACTCACCAGACCCCCCAGAGCTCTGGGATTGCTTAGTTAGAATATGGAACTCATCTCAGCAGATGAAGTAAACTGCAATTCATACCCATGAGTAGAAAACAGATTCACAGAGTTCACAGTGGTCCCCACAACAACCTTTCCCAGCATGAACTTTTCAGTCAAGTGCTTACTCCTCATTTATATTCCACATCTGAACACATAGCCCAATGTGAGGATGAATCGCATTCCTGCATAAATCTAAACATTATGTAACAAGTGTACCAGCAGTTTGAGAACGAAACACAAGGTGGCATGTTAGGAAGAGCCCTGGGCTGAGATTATAGAAGCTATCTCTGACTTCTACCCTCAAACTGCCTGATGACTTGTGGGGACCACTTCACATTGTAGGTTTGTGATTTCAGCTCTGGAATAAGGAGAGGGATACCCACGGCCTCTAAATTCCCTGGCAGGTCCACTGTTTTAATCAGAAAAAGGATTTGAGAAGAGACAGTTTAGTGTGGTGTGAAAACCTCTGGGTTCCAACCTCAGCTCAGCTATTTATTAACTGTGTGACCTTGGGTAAATTATTGAACATGTCTGTGAATAGTTTCTCCTAAGTAGAAGAGGACACAAAATAGCCTGACTCTTAGATTGCTGTGAGACTTAGAGGCAAATCTGTGGAATGTAACTGCATAGTTGAAGGATCCTTATCACCATTTTAATTTATCCGGAGACAAAGAATCCATCATCTCCTCCCCTCCCCCATTGTTCACTGGAGTCCTGGTGTGACACCGTAGGATAAGCACTGTCCTAAATGCAACGTCGACAGTTCAAACCCACCAGCCACTCTTCAGGAACCCCAAACATGATTGCTATGAGTCAGAACCTACTCAACAACACTGAACAACAACAATATTGTTCACTAGAGTCTTGGTGTGTGCTATAGGATAAGCACTGGACTGCTGATCATAAGGTTGGCTGTTCAAACCCAGCAGCCTCTCCTCAGAAACCCTATACAGGGTTGCTATGAGTCAGAACCTACTCAACAGCACTACACAACAATGATTCTTGACATGTGGAGTGGTGTGGAACCATAGGATAAGCACTGAACTGCTAACTGCATGAGTTGGAAACTATTAGACAGTAGTACTTAACAATAGCATCAGCAATTAAGTTCTTCACTTATAAGGTTGCAATGGTTTACAATCAGCTTCTCGGCAGAGGTTTGGTTCGGGTTGTAAGGCAAGGATAAATCCTCAAAGATAACAGGGGTGACAGTATCTCCTGTCTGTGCTTCCTTGTCACCTGCTCATTTGTTGACTTGTTACTGTCCAGTAGCTGACCGAGACTGCATTGGTCTACTCTGCTGTCAGTGTGCTCCAGAATCTGGGTGGGAAGCACAGACTGCCAGGCCTCTGTGGGTCTGGGGTGGTTCTGAGAAGCGCCATGTCTAAGTCCCCACGTGTTAGAGGTCTGCTGGTCTGAGGGCCAGTGAACGTGTCCACAGCGGGCTCAGCGTCCGAAGAGCTTTGAGAAGTTTGTTAGAGAATACATTAGTCTTTAGGCTAGGCCCACCTTGGAGTCCTGGGGTGTTGCTGAGAACAAAGCACCGGACCTCAAGGTCATTTTGAACCACAATGTCAGTGGTTCAAACTCACCATCCTTGGCAACCTCATACAGGGTTGCTTTGAGTCGGAACCAATTTGACAGTACTTTATGAGAAACAAGAGGCCCACCATCAGGAACCCTGGTGGCATGATGATTCAGTGCTTGTTGTACCATAGTGGCATGTGTGTGTTACTAAGATGCTGGTTGCTATGATGCCTCAGGTGTTCCAGATACCAGTAGTTGTTGATCTTTTAAGTCACCGTTGCATTGACTTCAACTCCAGGTGACCCTGCGTGTACAAAATTAAACTACTCCGGAGTTTTCAAGGCTGTGAACTTCCAGAAGCAGATCACCAGGCTTGTCTTCCAAAACACCTCTGAGTTGGTTTGCACCACCAACCTTTTGGTTCTTAGTCATGTGCTTTGCCATTTGTACCATCCAGGGACTCCTTAAGTCTTAGCTAGAGTCTACCAGAAAACCAAACCCAGCCCATTGCCACTGAGTCAATTCCAACTCACAATGACCCTACATAGTGCTTCTAAGACTGTAAATCTTTATGGGGGAAGATAGCCTCATCTTCCTCCTTCCCACGGAGAAGCTGGTGGATTGGAACCACCAACCCTGGGTTAGCAGTCCAGTCCTTATCTTACAACACCACATAAGAATGCATATTTCTGACAGCTCCTCAGTTGATGTTTGTGTTTTGTAAATACTTGCTCTAACCAGTTGAGACTATCACCTGTTTTCCACAGCTGCCTGATGGTTTTGTTGATGCAATCCTTCACTTGGGATTCTGATCCTTCTTGTTCACCTTCACCGTCATATCATCATCCTTCAGTGTCATTGCTCCTTTTCTTGATTTCCAGATGAATAAGATTTACCTTTGCTTTGATCCCTGAGGTTACTAAAAGCTAGTAGTCCTAATGCTGTATATTTGTGTGTTTCTGCATCTCAAGATATTAATATTCTGATAGCTTTTTTTGTTTGTTTGTTTATGTTGTTCACTCTTACTTGCTCCAATTCCTCTCTTCAAGATGACTATGAGGTCTTTTAGGGCAAGGGTTGTGTTCCTACTTTGTTGTTGTTGTTGTTGGTTGCCATCAAGTTGATTCCAACTCTTAGTGACCCTATGTGGCAGAGTAGCAGTGCCTCATAGGGTTTTCTTGACTGTCATCTTTGTGGGAGATGATCACCGGGTCTTTCTCCCATGGAACTCCTGGGAGAGTTCAAGCTGCCAACCTTTTGGTTCACCATTGAGCACTTAAGCACCGTTCTACCAAGGCTTTCTAAATGCTACTGTCATCAAGTCGTCTTCAACTCACAACAACCCTGTAGGACAGAGTAGAACTTCCCTGGAGGATTTCCAAGGTTGAAATCTACATAGAAACAGATTGCTACATCTTTCTCCTGATGAAGCGCTAGTGCATTCAAACTACCGATCTTTTGTTTAGTAGTTAATTGCTTAACCACTGAGTCACCAGACTCCTTAGGACCTGGTAAAGGCTGTACAGATACTAGATGATTCATTCAAAATTGTGGAACTTGATCACACAAGAAAGACAATCTCTACCACCTCCAACACCATCCCCATAAACCTATGTTCTCTTCAAATGTGGGGTATCATTGACTCTTGATCATATGCTACCTATTGGAACGGTTGAACATTAACCATTTCTTTCTGGTACAGTGACTTGTGTATTACTTCTACCTTCTTTTAATGCTTTCTGCCTCATTCACTATTTTGTCCATAGAATCCTTCAATATTGCAAGTTGACTCTTGAATATTTTCTTCAGTTCCTTCAACTTGAGAAATGCTGAGCATGTTTTTCCCTTTTGATTTTCTAACTCCAGGTCTATGCACATTTCAGTATAATATTTAACTTTGTCTTCTGGAACTGCCCTTTGGAATTTTCTGTTCAGCTCTTGTACCTCCTCATTTCTTCCATTTGGTTTAGCATCTCTAACATGGAGAGCATGCTTCAGAGTCTCTTCTGACATCCATTTTGGTCTTTTCCTCCTTTTTTGATTTTTTTAATGATCTTTTATTGTCTTCCTGTATGTTGTTTTGATGTCAT
>NW_006408574.1:9257730-9259357 GCF_000296735.1 Chrysochloris asiatica
CCAAAGCATTACTCCATTTGAATCATTACGGTCAACCCTACTTTGAGGAGGTAGTTCTTTCCTAGTCATATTTGGAGTGCCTTCCAATGTGAGAGGCTCATTTTCTGGCACTATATCTGACTATATTCTGGTGCTCTTCTTATGTTTCAATATTCAATATTCTGGTGCTATCTGACAGTGTTCCACTGTTATCCATAAGGTTTTCAGTGACTGGATACTTGGAAGTTGCTGGAGCCAACACTGCTGGGGCCAACTGTCGCATCTGACAATTGGCTTTTCTCCGTGACCCACAGGGAGCGTAAAGCCGAGTAGAGGTGATGGGAGGTGAGAAATAAAACAAAGACACAAGACACATTTGAAAATAGAATAGTTGGGACCAAGTGGGATGCAGCACTCTGATGGAGATACTACGACACAGAGTGTCTAGGCAGCAAGTTTATTTTATACACAGCTCAAAGGGAGGTGCTTGGGGGCAGGGAAAAAAATAACATCTGGTGTTTTGATGCATTCAGTAAGTGGGACTTTATCAGAAGAATGTAGTTTCTAGGGAAACAGAGATAGGGAAGCTAGAATGTTGTGCAGGCTGAGCCAAAGGACACAACTAAATACAAGGAAAGACCTTGCAAGTTCCATGTCCCCTGAGGTAGCCCTGCAAGTTCCTCAGGGTGGGGTGGGGGTTGTGTGTCTTGTCTTGGAAGCAGCCCAAGTTTCTGGACCACAACTGTTCAGTTGCAACCCTTCGGTTAAAGTAGTCCCAAGTCAGAGAACTTCAGCTCAGCTGCTCCCAACAGGAAGCAATCCATCTCTCTTTAGTCTATCTTAGTCTGGAAGCTCAGCTTAAATATGTCTGCCATGGGTGACCCTGCTGCTATTTAAAATTCTGGTGGCATAGCTTCCAGAATCACAGTATCATGCAAGCACCACAACACGACACAGTGACAGATGAGTGGTAGAGGAATAGATATGGCTATAGATATGCTGTTGTTAGTGTTAAGTGCCATCTAGTCAATTCTGACTCACAGAGACCCTATAATAGGGTTTCTGAGGAGCAGCTGGTGGGTTTGAACTGCTGATCTTATGATTCACAGTCCAGTTCTGAGTCACAGCACCACGCCAGAGTGTTTTTGTTGTTGTTAAGTACCATCAAGTTGGTTCCAACCCATTGTGACCCTGTATAGGGTTTCCAAGGAGCTTCTGGTGAGCTTGAACCACCAACCTTGCAGTTCAAATGGTTTTGAAGTCTGGCACATTAACCCACAGTGCCACACCAGGAGTAGATACCTTCAAAAAGTTCATGGAAAAATTTCCCTGTGTTTAATTTCACTTGTCTACAAATGCTCAGAAGTCCCCTGGTGTGTCTGTGAGTGTATACATACATTCCAAAGTCCATACTCATAAACCCTAACCCTAACTGAACCCACTGCTATTGAGTGAGTTCTAACTTATGGGGACTCTGTAAGGCAGAGGAGAAATGTCCCCTAGGGTTTCAGAGGTTGAAATCCTAACTGAAGACGATTGTCTCATCTTTCTCTTGCAGAGTGGCTGGTGTTTTCTAACCGTTGACCTTGTGGGTAACATTCCAATGCTTATCCTACAGTACCATACCAGGACTCCAATAAATACATAG